>NW_022631005.1:15944724-15989977 GCF_010015895.1 Lontra canadensis
CACACACACACATATATATATATATATATATATATATATATATATACGGGAGAGAGAGAAATAAATAAAAATTTAAAAAGCTAGTGTTTTGACACCTGGTAAACTCAGGAATTCAGTTTTTTGATTATGTAAGTTATAATAAGCAGCTTCACTAAGATGCATTACTGATTCTTAAATATATTTAGTTTGAAAAATGCTATAATTTCTAATATCAGCAAATTCAGTTCACATATATTCTGAGCAAAACTAACTGCAGCATCTTATCTTTTCTGCATACCATGATGGATATACATGCTTCTTACATTGGTTCTCAGAAACAAACAGGCATTATGGAATTGTCAGATTATGGGGAACTAAAGAAGGTGCTGGACTATCTCTCTCATTGACAGAGTTGGAAATCTGAGGTGCTGGTGAATTCAGTCAGGCCATTGTGCCTCACATTTTCATTCATTAATACATCCATAGAATCTTCTAGTGGGTTTCTGATCACAGTGATTCATTAGTTCTTCAGCAAAAAAATGAAATGAATGATATGAATGTCAAAAGGCTTAACCTCTAAATTTTATATTTGCATGACTTTCTTAGCCATAGTAAGCCTAAATGTGGATGGAACTGGGGGTGCTCCACTTGCGAGCTAATGGTGGTGGTGCTAGCATGAACAGTGTACTCTTACAGGTTGTATGTGGAACATTTGGCTAGCTTATACCTCCTGGACTTTCAGGAATTTCACAGAAGTCATTCCTAAGAATTGGTCTGTCTGTAGTGGCCTTTGGAATCCCCAATAACTTCATGTAAATGTCCGTGCATAAAACATTTGGCAGTCTGTTTCCTAAGTAAATACTCCATGTGGCCTGTGTTGGTATCCTATTTATCTGTTCATCTTTGGTGTCTAACTAATGTGATCAGTCAGTGTTGGTTGGATTAGTGAGTGAGTGAAAATACCATGTAGTGCATACAAGTAGCCTATGGAACATACTATCTTTAGGAAAGAGTGAATCATAACAATCACTCTTAGCAAAAGAAAGGACTTTTACTCCTGCCACGCCTCCCCCCCCCATTTTTTTCTCTCAGTATAATCCTAGGTCGATTTTTCTTTTTTTCTTTTTTCTCTATAATAAGTACGTGTGATTTGACTTTAACTTACCTTTTTACTATCAGTGCATCCAAAAGATTCTGTGAAAAAAAGCTACATTTTTTACTATGCTAAAGTTAAATTCTTCTTACTTTAAGTTGCAGTCCGGATCCATTTAGCTTAATTAGCTTTGGTTTCTGCTGTTTTGTAACCCTTGTTTCTCCTCCTGTGCAGGACAGACTTTTCACGCTGTTTCAGGATAAGCCACACTTCCTTCATTCGGCCCTCATGCCTTGCTCTGAGCTCCAATCTCATGAACTCCTGAGTTACTTCTGTTTTGGATAACCAGTTTAGAATTAAGTCATATGCATTCCTATGTTGTGCAAAATGTGTGTCTCCATCTAGTTTGTAACTTCATTACTATGATTTTTAAATTTTAAGTATTTTAATTTTTTCATCTCTGGCAGATCGCAGAATGCTAAGTACTTTGTAGTCACTCAGTAAAACTGTACAGACTAGTTAATCTCTAGCTTTACAATAGGAAAATAAACTCCCAAAGAAAGTGAGAAGGACAGATAGAGATATAGAGGGTCAAAGGAAGGAAGGAGGGAAGATGGTAGGGAAGAGAGGAAGAAATGAAGGAAGGAAAAGCAGAGAAAGAAGGAAGAAAGGAAGAAAGGGAGGGAGGGAGGGTGAGCATATTTTGTGAGATGGGGAAAAGCAATGATTTTTGGATTTGAAAAATGAGTTAAATCTGATTCTCCTTACTTGCTTTGTAATCTTAGATAAATTTCATAATCTTTGGGTTTAAATGGTATTAATATCTACCTGGTAAGCTTGTTGTAAGGGTTAAATTATGTAATACATGTTAAGGGCTTATTAACACATTCTCTGATACATAATTCGTGTTTAGCAAATGTTAGCTGACTCTGTTCTTTTTCAAGTGAGGCAAGTAAGGTTTAGAGAGCAGACCAAGGGTCATATAGCCCGTAAGTTGTGGAGAGAGGGTTGAAACCGACGTTTTTCTTACTCCACAGCAGTATGTTTTCAATTGCTCCTCTGCCTTTTGGCTAAGATCAAGTGTAAAGCAGTGTTTTCAAACATTGGTGTACATCAGAATCCCCTGAAGTCTCCTCAGAATAAGGATTGCTGAGCCCCCTCCTGGGTCACCAGTTCAGTAGGTCTGGGATGGGACCTGAGAATTTGCATTTAAACAAGTTCCCAGCCGCCACTAGATCAGGGACCACACTTGGAGAACCAATGCTCTATTGCCCTATTTCTCCACCCTAGCTGGACATAAGAAATTACTTAGGGAGCTTCTAAAAATTACTGATGAAACTAGAATCTCTGATTGTCGAGCCTAAATATCAGCTTTTTTACTTTTTGTTTTATTCTTATTTTGTAAGCCCTCTAGGTGATTCTAATGTGCAGCCGGAATAAGAAACACGACCCTGCCTAAGCTAGAGTCTGCAGTTTTCCATTAGAACTAGGTACCAAGCGAAGCTCTGGCCTTGAACACCTCCTGGGTGCTCAGTGATGCAGGGCGCCAGTAGTGTGTTGTTTTTGCCCTGTGATGTTTTAAGACAATTGCTTCAACCTAGAATCTTTTATTGTTTTACCTATTCTAATTATTTGTGTGTATTGTTTGCATTTTTCCATCCAGTTTCACTGTCAAAATATGTGGGTTCTGAATGCCTTTGTTAGTCTCTAGGGTACACTTCATTTTAACATTTGGCGGAAGCAACTATTTAGCAGTAGTCGAAGTATTAAAGTAAGTAAAGCAATGTATCTAGTTTTTAAAAAGGCAATCATTTTAGCAACTTGTTGGACTTTTAGAATTCTGATTACGAGTTTGTTCTTTTTTCTGAGATGCTGTTGGAGACCTTATGTTTTTATTTTGGGGCTGTTGGTTAGAACAGATAATGATAGTTGTGCACCCAGATGTACGCAAGTAAAAATGCAGTAGATTAATTGGTAAAAAGAGTAATTTCTTCTGTTATACGATTCAGTTGATAAATGTATACAAACCAAGGCATGAAATAATTTACTGGATAAGAGTGGGCAAAATACCACATAATTTCATTAACCTTTAAGCAATGAAATTATAAATCCCTATGCAAATGATTAAGGTTATCATTGCCTATCACCCCCTTTTGATACCTACAGACTGTTAATTCTTCTCTGTCCTGCTGAGTCTTATTAAAACTTCTGACTGATGTACTTTTATTAAAAGGTTTAGAATTTACCAATTTAAAGCACTTGCTTCACACTATCACCTCTAATTTAACTAGGCCATTAAACAGTATTTTGCAAAGTGGAAAAAGTCAATAGCTGTTTCTTTAAAAAAAAATAATAAATTGAAATGAATTTAAACTCTGCTTGGAGGTGAGCAACTGCTGTATACTACTAGGTCTTTTGATAGTTGATTTGTTCCTTTAGTATGCAAATTTTAGGTTTACAAAGATCTACTGCTTTTATTTAAGCAATATGCCTGGAGGCTAGATTGGTAAGCTTTAGGGAGATATCTAGTTTGGTGTGAAATAAATAGTTGTTAAAGGATCACATGAATTGGGTCCCAGAAGATAAAGAGTAGAGCTGAGACAGATTGAGAAAAATTGTGTTTCATTTCATTTGGCTAAAAATACCACCAAATTAAAAATGAAGACAATGAATGATGGCAACACAAAGAAAAGTGATGCGAATGAGCCTTTTTTTTTTTTTTTTTTGGTAGATTTTTTGAAAAGTTCTGACTGGTAAGAAGTTGAAAGGAAAGGGTTTACTTCATCCCTGACTAAAGGAGTTTACTCATCATTTTGGAAGGCTAGACTCAAGGGCTTTCGAGTTTTGGGAGAGTAGATGCTTGGTCCAGGAGGAAGGAATGGGTTCTTCCACTGGCCAGTCAGCAGCATCACTTCTGGTCAGTGAGAAAATGACAGAGCATCCTCACATGTAAAAGAAAAGGCCTCTGGGTTGCCATTTTAGGTTGCAGCCTATGAGTAGTCTGGTTTGCAAGTTTAAAGCAAATGTTGTCATGGTTTTCTATCTTTGGGGAAGCTTTATGTCACCAATCTTTTGCATCTCTGATTTTCAAGTGCGTTTTAAAGAAAAGACAAAGTAAAAAATTATAAAATATATTTCTATATTGATAGCTTTAAAATCCTCTTTTCCTTTTTTTTTTAAGTGCTTCTATCTGCCTTTTGGGATGTTTTTAAGTACTCTGGCTCTCAGAGATATAATATTTGAACAGCATCGTGAAGCAGTTAAAATGTCCTCTGTGTATGCATGTTAGTTGTGTATACCTGGTGGTGGGTGGTGAGGTATGGAATACAGGGGTGGTGATGATGTGTGAAGATGGAATGCTAGTCTTCCACTAAGGCTGGAAGTCCCTAGCCCTTTTATCATCAAAGACCCCCCCCAAACACACACACCATGCAGTATATATGTGTGAATTAATAGATTTCCTTACCTTTTCCTGTTCAGCATCATTTTGTTTATTTTTATTTTGGATTTTAAGATTATCTTAAAAATTTTTAAATTGTCATTGTATTCACTGGATTCAAATTCAAAAAGTGACAAGGGCTATGGAATCTCCCTCTTATGCCCTGGTTCCTTAATACTTTCTTTATACACAGCTAATCAGTGTGTGTGTGTGTGTGTGTGTGTGTGTGTGTGTGTGTGTGAGTGTTTCTTTCTAGAGACATGTAGACACATAGAATCTATTTATTTATTTTTGTTCATGTGTTGATTTGTATACTTAACTTGTGAACATTGTATTTTGGAAGTTTTTGAAAAAAATGCCAAACTGCACTTAAAAATATAGGTCGTATAGCCTTATTCAGGCATGAATTATTTCTATTAGCTTTTTATAACATTGGAATTAGTTTAAGATCTGCCCCTCACACTCCCCCAACCTGCACTCTGTGAAGCAGAATTACGTGCGAGTCTCTCGGAGGTTCTATGGGTATGTGTCAAGTTCTGTGTTTGCTCTGTAGCCACAGTGGGCATGCGTTGTTTCTGAAGCCCTTACTGTTGTCACGTCCACACAGAAATGCTTTCTTGTTCTTGAGGAATTCTCATTTGTACACACTGTGCTCAGAGCAGATTCCTTTGTGTCTTCTTTCCTTATTCCTTCCTTATACTCTCCTCTACTCACTTAGTTTTACTTCTAAATTTACATTTTTTTGTGAGCTTTTATATTTGTATTCATATTTGGTTTTATTTAATTTAACTTTTTTTTTTTTTCTCTCTGATCTTAGTTGAGTGTATAAGTTTAAGAGTACTGGGAACCATCTGAGACTTGTCTTCTTTTAAATTTTACTTCTATCGAGTCAGCAAAAGGTACTGATTGAGAGTATGGGATCTTGAGCCAGATTGCTTGGTTTGAGGCCTAGGAACATGATACTTAACTTCTTTCTGCTTTAGGTTTCTTACTTTGTTCAATGGGGTATAACAGTATCATCTACTTTAGAGATGCAGTGATTAAATAACACTGTTGAATTGTGCCTATCAAATGTTAGCTATTTGTATTTTTATGATATATGTGTGATTATATTTGATTTTTATAGGATATAATTCAGCATTTTTAACATTATAATTTTAAATATATTTGCATATATTTTAAGGAACCTTACAAATCTTCATTCCAGGATATAGCCTTCTCTTTTACTTATTTATTTTTTAAAGACTTTATTTGACAGAGAGAGACACAGCGAGAGAAGGAATACAAGCAGGGGGAGTGGAAGAGGGGAGCCGGATGCGGGGCTTGATCCCAGTACCCTGGGATCATGACCTGAGCCAAGGGCAGACGCTTAAAGACAGAGCCACCCAGACGCCCCTAGCGTTCTCTTTTAAACAGTAAGAATGACTCTATAAGCTATCAAGATAAAATAGTAAGTTCTTAATGTAAGGGTGATTGAGAATTAAAAAAAACAAAATCAATTCTCTTTCTCTTGTTCATTAAGAATAGTGTGTATTTCTTAGTGTTGTGTGTGTGTGTGTGTTTAGAGCAGCACTGTTCAATAGAGTTGTAATGCAATAATGTAAGATTTTCTAGTGACCACATTAGACAAATGAAAAGAAATATATTTAATTTTGTTAATATATTTTATTTAACCCTATATATCTAAATTTTTATCATTGCAACATGTAATCAATATGAAATTATTGAGCTATTTTACATTCTTATTTTTGCATTAAGTCTTTGAAATCTATTGTGTATATTCTACTTAACAGCACATTTCATGTAAGACTAGCCACATTTCAAGTGTCCAACAGGCTAGTGGTTACAATATTAGCATCATTATAGTATATAAACTACTTTTAATTTGTCCTCTTAGGTTAGGGAGGTTTTTTGATATTTTGCAACAAATGGTAAAACTAGATGCATCTAACAGGCAAACAGAAGTGTAAATTTGTAGTGGGAAGAGAGCTATAGGAGAGGTTAGGATTTGGAGTGATTAGTGAATATAGATGATAATTGAAATCTTGAAGTCAAGGACAGAAGAAAACCATAATATCCCTAGGGATAAAGCTCTAGGGAATTCCTAGAAAAGGAGCCAGGCTAAAATAGGGAACACACCTCATAGGCTGGAGGAGAGCTGCAAGTTGGTGGCATCCTGGAAACCGATGGAAGGGAGTTTCAAAGAGGCATGGTGGGCAGGACTGCCAAATGCCACAGTCTAGCAGAGAGAGGGGTGAAAATAGGTCATTATTAGCAAACCTTAGCAATGGCTGTTTCAACACAGTGATGGCTAAGTAAGCCATGTTGTGGTAGTTTGAGCATTGCTTGGAAGTTGAAGTAAAGGCAGTGGGTCTATATTGTTGTTTTATGAATCTTGGCAGGATAGTTGGTAGTGTTGAAAGAAGTGTGCTATTCATGAAGGAGAAGGAGCCAGTGGAGAGAAAAAGATTCAAGGTAGAGGAAAAGGTGAAGAATGGTGGAGCAAGTTTTTAGGAAAGTGATGAATGGATAGGGTTCAGTGCACAGGCAGAAGGATTAGTAATGGAACAGAAGAGGGTGAATTGTGAAAGAGGTGTGAAAGCATTATGAGACAGGCGAATTTGTATATAATAGAGTGGGTTCTAAGTTGTAGGCAACAGCTAGTTTAAGTTGCAGACAGCTAGCTAGTTTAAGCAAAAAGGGATATGTTTACACACTACTTAATTTCCAAAAGTGCCAAGAAACTAACCTTGACTATTAATAAGCTGGGAACAGCATAAGCCAAGGGAAACATCTAGTTAGCCTATTTTAGTAGAAAATCTATTGTCAGTTGCTACTTGGGAACCTGTGATATTAGGGATCATTCAATTAGACTATCTAGGTGATTGTCTCAGAGGAACAAAATGCTTTCACTGCAAGATTTGATCTACTTGGAGGTGGTCACCACCTTGACTTACTTCTGTTTTCTAAGTCTTACATGGATTTTTCTGTTTGTCTGAATCCAGGTCCCATTGAAGGCATGATGCAAATGCATCTGGGAAATGGGGTTTTTAGCTTTGGAGGAAGCTAGAGAGCATGCTAGAGGTGGACTGCAGCCTATGTGGTTCTGGCTCTGATCTTTCATGAATTGGAGTCAAGACTGACTCTGAAGATTTGAGCAGTCCTCTGAAGATTTGAGCAGCCTGGGTGAACCCTCTACAAGATGGCTCACACATAACCCTGTTAAGTGGATTCTGGCCATTTGGCAAGAGGCCATGAGGACTGCTCCATAGAGCTGTTTGTCCTCCTGATGTGGCAGCTGACTTCACGCAGAGTGAGTGATCCAAAAGAGCAAGGAGCTAGCCATAGTATCTTTTAGGACCTAAACTCAGAAGTCAGAAACCCTCACTTCCAGGGCATTTTGGTTTTTGTGCACTAACCCTCATGCAGTGAGAAGGAGCTACCAAAGTCATGAATTTCATAAGATGAGGATTTGGGGGAGCTCTTGGAGGTTGGCTCCCATGCCTCCCCACATTCCCCATTGCCTGACTTCCTTTAACAGCAGAAATTGATCAAAGTCATCTGTAGAAGGGAAAAACAACTTTAAAAAAATAGAATGAAACTTGCCAAGAATTCAGATAGAATGTGGTTCTGGGTTACATCTTAAGGTTACAAAGTGCACAGGATCTGCCAGTTTTTTAAAAGATTCAGAAATGCTGTTCAGTTACTTGTTCTCAGGCTTTCTTTTCTCAAGGCAGAGAGTATATCATAAAATCATAACTCAGCTAGGTGTATGTATTTTGATGTTTGGAGATAATGAGGTGGTGATACTTTGTCTTCCAGAATAGCTCTCTTGTCCTCATCTCTGAAATGAAGAGGTTTGACTAGCTGTCCCTATGGTCCTTTCTCAGTCTCCATTCCTTAAGACCCTGACTAACTTCGAGAATTGGAATGAACATCTCTGTGACATACTAGATAGTTGTAGGGCATTCTACCATGCCTTGGTCACACCATCTGACTTCTTTCATATCATATATTGAAATGATATTGCTGTTTATACCTCCCTGCATCCTTCCTCCCCCTCCCCAAATTAAACTCCAGCCAGGCAAATTTTGTCTTTGTTCACCACTGAATTCCCAAAAAACCAGGGCAATGCCTGGTAGATGCTGAGGGGATGAATGTCTAAAGAAATTATTTTTCAAGAAAATATACCACAAGATCATTATTTGTAACAGGCCATTTAGAAATTTTTAATTTGATTTCTCCTTTTGCTTGACTTATGTCTTCTCAGCCTTTCCCTTATCTTTTTTTATCGTTTTTTCCTCTTCTTTTTTGATGACACTCCTGCTCAGGTTTCTTTCTATGGCTGCAAATGTTTTTGTCTTATTCACAGTTGGTGCCTGCAAGGTTCTCCATCTTGATTTCTTTCTGATAGAAGCTATTTGGACTCTGGGACCACTGTGTAGGGAAATTCTTTTAAGAGATGGCATTTGGTAATCCTGTGATTTTGTGTTATATATTCTGTCTGGGAGCCACATTTCCTATTGCTTTGCCAGCTCCTCCTTTTGCTTGTCACGTAGGATCCTTTTTGGGTGAGTTACTATGTTAGTCTTGACCCCGTCAGTATTGATATACCTAAGGATTCTGACTTTAATGTATGTAGAACAGGAAAGTCACAATATCCACCCTTGGGTATAAGGTAAGAACTTGTTCTCTTCATTCTGCATGGCTTGCAGAGAAGTTAAGTTAAACCTGATCTAATGCTGTCAGAGAAAGTAGTGTTAAGGTATGTTACGGTATGTACCCCAGATACGGAAGTGTCTGTGTACCTCCATTGTTTCCCTGGAGTGAAAACCCCAGACCTGGACTGATTATCCCTATGTATTCCAACATGTCTCTGAGATCTTAGACTGTCCTCAGCAGAGGTTCTTAACAGTTTTTTGGATTATGGAACTTTTTGGCAAATCTGACAAACTATTGATCTTCTCTCCAGAGAGACATCCATTTACATAAACCCACAAATCTTACATATATCATTCAGAAGTACATAGACTCCACGTACCAAGGATAAAGACCTCTAATCTGAATAATTCTTCTTGTTTTTGAGTTAGAATTGATTTGGGAAGCCTTGGAAAGATTGGGGGTGGGGGAAAACTCTTACCAGGTAAGACTCCAAACATCTCTCTCCTTGGAGGTTCTTCTTCCGTCTTAAGAATCAGACTACTGGGTCATTCAGGTAAACTCTTATGCAGGTCAGGATTCAGAATTCCGCCTGGGCTTATTTTCAAAACAACGTCTTAATTATGTCCTTTGATCTCACAGGTATCTCTGCATTAGCCTGATTGGATATATGTAAAGAGAAAAATTAGTACCTCTGGATCATCAGGTAAGCAAATGGGACTTTGTTTTAATTTCTCCATTGATTCAGTCCTCTGTCAGTATGTGGCCATTTCCTATCTTCTGTTCTTTCTTTACTACAGTGTGGGTCAGTGAGATGATAAATATTTCTAGAGAAGGAAGCAGCCATTCCTGAGTTTTAGAAGATTACTTCATCTGCTGCTTGAAGTCAGTTTTCTTTATTTTAATTTTATCTCATTATTATTTCATACATTCACACTTCTATACCAGATAAAAATTCCCTGCTCTTCTTTTTATGTATATACTTTGGAGAGTTGTGGACAGCTCTCATATTGTTCCTTGGTTGTCAGCCAAGTTACACACATTTAACTCCTTTAATCTTTCTTTGTAATTCAGTCAGCTTGGCTGCTTTTTCTAGATTTTCCCCTATTTCATCTGCATCATTAAAAAACAGAGAAAACATGTTATCGCCTGGCTTCTTCTACACCTTTCATTCTTTTTATTTCCTGATTTTGCATCAGATTCCTTGCTGAACTAAAGCCAGCCAGGCATCATTCTTTGCACCACTTTGGCACGACATGAATGCCTTTTCTATAACTATCAGTGTCCCATGCAGTTATAGCATCATTGGTATATCCCAGATGGAAGAAAGGAAATGGGAAAGGAGAATGAGGAGCAAAATAATGCACTTTTAATTCTATGGCAGACTGGCCCTTGCCATCCATAGCAAATCATTGTACCTGAAACCTTTATCACAGGTTTTGTCCTCCCACAGGGTTGTGCACGATTGGTATATCCCAGATGGAAGAAAGGAAATGGGAAAGGAGAATGAGGAGCAAAATAATGCACTTTTAATTCTGTGGCAGACCGGCCCTTGCCATCCATAGCAAATCATTGTACCTGAAACCTTTATCACAGGTTTTGTCCTCCCACAGGATTGTGCATGATACTAATTTGAATAACGAGAAGCATGGACTGTGTACTGTTTGAAGTTTGGCCTTCGTTCTCACCCGGTTTCTTTTCCACACTCTCCCTCTCCCACCGCCTTTCCCAACAGTGATCATGACTTGCTATCAGAATCTGTGGCCATGCACAAAACTGGGTGGGGGATCATTTTGTTGGAAATTAGATAGGCTCAGGTGGTCATGCTCCACGCCTGTGTATGTAACATCTGAGGCAAGTGCTTTAGTTCTTGCTATTTCTGTAACAGTCGTTGGTCTTCTTTTAACAGCTGATTCAGTGGAGATGGGCAGGAGGAAGGGACTAGTGGACCTTTGGTGCTATTCATCAATGCTGTACTAGTTTCACAACTCTTTTCCTGTCCTGATGGGCAGGGAGAAGCATACTGCTTCTAGATGATGCTGAGCTTAGTGTAAAATATGCCAGCATGGGATCTGGGCTTGTCACAGTTCACTTTTTCTTTTCATTTGGTTTGTAGGAAATGGACTTCTACCTCTACTTATCTTGTGCATTAGAGAGAAAAAGGTCATACCTCTAGGAGCTAATGGCTTATTGGTGTTTTTAGTCACCAGATTCAGGTGGTATATTTAGTTGAAGCTTCCAACAGCTCACACTTGGCTTTCTCATTTGTGTTAGCTTTTCTTCTAGTACAGAATTGAATAGGATAGAAGAGACGGTTTTCCTGTTTGTGTCTGTGGTAACTTTCTAGATGATTTGTGGTTTAATCCTTTAAACATTTTTGATCATTTATCACCTCTTTCCCTGTAAAGGCATAAAATGTTCTGATTATACTGTTATAATCTTTTAATCAGATTATTTAAGTTTGGAGAAATCAAGGTCAGAATAACAGCTGACACAGTTGCCTCTGAATAGTGACCTAAAAATTGTGACACTCAAAATCGTGACACTTCTTTTTTTGCCTGATTTTATGGCCTTCCTTCACCTGTCAGATTTTAGACAAGATCATGTGATTGTGAATCACATATTTCTTGGTCTCAAGCTTCTTAAACAGGTGAGTATATAACCTGGACCCCTTTTAAGTCTGATTTTTAAAAAATGTTCATCCTTCCTGTGGCTTTCAACTGCCGACAATATTGTTCTCAAGCTAATTTCTTTAAGCAAATGATAGATTCTTCAGCATAACTTTTGTTTCTTGAGTCTTTTCAAGACTTGTCAAACAAAACAAAATGCTAACCTGACTTTAAGGGGAGAAAAATCCACCTCCCCCCGCCCCGTACTATATTATTCTTTGTTCTCTGTGCATCAAAGTGACAATCCCACACTGTCTCAATCGAGGGAGTCTAGCACAAAATAAAAAACAGCCTGGCACTGTTCTAGGCTGGCAGCCAAAATGTTTTGTGTAGCTTGGTTCTGGCAGTGGTTTTCATAAGGCAGAGGGTCTACCCTCCCAGCACCACTGAAGGAAAGCAAGCAGCCTTAGTCTTTCCTCCTTATCCCATTTCTTTTCCTTTGTTTTCCTCTTTCTTCACATAAAAAAAAACCAAAACAATATTTCTTAAATAGAAACTTCGTTCTCCTCACAACCTCCTCCACGTTTGCTAAGCAGCATTGTTCCTTCTAGAAGCTTGTGTTAGATTTCCCTTTTCCAGCTCTTAGAGATTTTCTTCACAGTTGCGTTTTTGCCACACTTCTCAGAAAACCCTTCTGAATATTGCTAACTTTGGTCATGTTGACATAGTGGTTTTGATTGGTTGGAATCTTGTCTCCCTTCATAGCTTATTATTTGAATGGAAACTTTTGAATGACACTTGCTTGTATTATTATGGATCTTAAGCCAAGATATCTCTTGTTGAGACCAAAAAGTCTGCCATTGTTTTCTATTTTTGTCTAAAACTCAGGGTCAGCTCATAGCTTTTACAGATTGAATACTCATTTTTAGAATGTCTGATAAATGTTGCTAGGCGAGCAAATGAACTTCCATGAAATATACAGGTGTGTATTTAAAATGTTTTCCTTTGAAGTGAAAATGCAAGATAGAACACAGTGTTTTTAGGTTTCCTAATTCTCTCTAAATTATATCTAGTGACCTATTATTATAAGGGGTGTGAAGATGTAGCATTATGATTTTTAAGTGATGATTTGAGCAGGAGACTAGGTTTTCACTATGAGCAAGCATTCTACAATATTTCGTAGAATGTTCCTCAAAATGTAAATGTGTTTGCTGTTGTATTAAGCAAAAACAAATGACTTTCAAGTGGTCTATTTTAAAAGTTAGTGTTTTGCAATCAAGATAAGAATAAATAGGCAGAATATGTTTTCTAAGGAGAAGATTGATATTATTTTGACTGATTTTTATTTTAAAAGGTTGTCA
This sequence comes from Lontra canadensis, assembly GCF_010015895.1. NCBI lineage: Eukaryota > Metazoa > Chordata > Mammalia > Carnivora > Mustelidae > Lontra > Lontra canadensis. Next base: position 15,957,865 of record NW_022631005.1, read on the forward strand.
ATGAATTTTGGCAATAAGAAAATTACTTTGGGAGGAAAAACTCATGAGCTTTTGTAATAGTGCAACACATGTGACTGAAGAAAAGTAAATAATGGCTTCTGTTAGAAGTATTAATGGGAAGAATTTTTATATGCCACATACGCTGGGAAATATATCTATTATGGAACATTAAGATCAACTTGTACAATCTAAAAGCTGTTTTTTTCTAGAGATCTATTTTTAATTTAGAAAATGCTTTAAAATCATGAAAAGGGTTTGTAAAACAGGTATAGGAGAATTATGCATTAAATAAACTCACCTGTTATTTTCTCTCATTCTCAAGACAGGTTCAGCAACATATTGGCTCATTAATTTAACAAAACAAACAAGTACTCACATTGCTTTGTATGTATAATGCACATGTTAATAAATGCTACAGTTATCCACCCCTCCCATGCTGTTTTTTTAAGCTTGTATTTAAGTGCCTATTTCTGTAGAGTAGCTAAGATGAATCTGGATGGGATGCTTGTTAAGTTATATCAATTAAATCTTTAGGTAAATATTTTATGTTTCAGAATTATGACATTTTTTAGAAGGGAAGTCAGTGAAACTTTTTTCTCTTGGTCCCGTTAAGTGCATGACTGTCTTGAATCCTTCTATGCCAAGGTGTGATAATAGAGACCAAAACTTATTCTCTATGTTCACATGTATTGAATAATGTTCATTGCATATTAAATACTATGCATCAACTTTAAATACATTTTCTCCAGTGGTATGATTTTTATTTGCAATTAAGCCCTTTGTCTTTTCTGCGATAGGAACGTATCTTTCAGTGACTTAGGCATTGCAACATGAATTGTTGTATTTATTTGTTTATTCCAACTATACACAGAGGCATAGTAGAAATATATTTAAGATCTGTGATGTTTGAGTATTTGAGCAGTTGTTGCTGTTGTTTTGGTAAGTGCTATTGAGTTTTTTATTTTTGTAGGTAATAAATTTTACAGTTTTGTTTAATTCTGAACATACATCAAAGCTTCTGTATCTTTATAGATAAATGTTACACAGTTTGTAGGAATTACTGTATAGTAACTTAATCATTATATTTGTAGCAACATGTAAAAATAGCATTATTGAAGGATGCCAGCAAAGTTGGATAAATACTAAATTTATTATTTTAACTAGGATTTTATTTTATTGTATTAAATATCATGTTTATAATTATGGATGGTGTTTCATTTCATTTGAATATCAGTACAGGTCTTGAACATTACTCCTGGGTAGGTGGTTTGAATATTTTGTTTGATATCAAATATTGGTAACATGTAAGATATTGATTTCTAAGTTTAAATATTAGTCATCTTTCCTTACACATATGGTACACACTTCAGTGTTAAATTTCGTTAGAGAGTATTGCATGAAAGTGTATGTGCTAATTCAGTTGTTTGATTCCCCCTCTAATTTTTGATACATTTTAATTCTCCCTGCTCGACATATTATCATTCCGTAGAATACTGTCACAAGTATGTCATATGTTTTCTGTGGCATCTCACACTGCTCACTTTTTATCCATAGTACCATATGAGTTCCCCCTTTTTCAGGTTTACACTGCATATTTTAAGCTGCTGATAGTGTAAGTACATTGTAAGGTAAAGTGACATTTAGCTTTTTGAGCTAGGCTCATTTTTAGCATGAGAGCAGGGTGGTTTTTGTTTTTGTTTTTTTCCCCCTTTTTCCTCTGCCCTAAATTTTCCTGTATTTCCTGTTAAAACAAAGAAATTCAACAAACAAGCAAACAAAGAAATTCAGAGATTTGGCTACAGCAGCAATTGAAATGCATCAAAAAGTGGCTACTACAATACAGTTTTATTAATGAATGATCTACATTGGTTCCAGCTGTGTCCATGTGATTAGGCCTTCACCAGGCAGCAATGGGTATTTCCCTATTGCTTTTATTTGATTTCCAAGAATGTGTCATCTGTTACATCAGCCCCTGCCAATATGCCCCCTGTAAAAGTGTTTTGTTTTCTTTTTCCTTCCAAATTTCTGAAGCATTCTGAAGTTGAATACCCACACATATCCCTGCCGAAATATTGTTTGTAGTGAATAGTGGCCTAGGTTTCTATGCCTGGTGTTACATACCAAAATTCCAGAATATAAATTAAAGTAAATGTTTATTAAGTTTATCAGTAAATTCTCAGAAGTGTGGTTGCCTGGTAATGCTAAAGATAGACTATTTTCGCTTTTACGTTTCCATCTTAATATTTTATTACAGTGGTATAATGTGTTATAGAGGTGGACAAGCTTGCAGATTGAAGTGGGGATCGTCCAGATTGTTCCCTTCCCTGGACCATATGGTATAGTTCTAAAAGCCTTTTGTACGCTGTCTGTTCAGTTTATTGTAAACTCAATCTTTAGTGCACCTAAAAAGATAACCAAATAAAAACGGGCCCGAGAAAAAGGACCTCATATCATGTAGGGATCCCAGAAACACTTGTTTTAAAGGAGATAACTGCAGATGAAATTGAAGCTGAGATGAGATAAACAAAGGAGGCTTGTCATTCTCTGAATATGCTTTTGAGTTCATATGGATTGTCCAAGATTGCCTTCGAATGCTGGTTTTAAAATGAAGGAATTTACATTATCTGACTATTCTTATTATCCTTATTTATCCCATTCCTGAAGTCTCATGAAGAAGAGGATGTAGCTCTTAGCTGTTTTACAGAGGAAGCTTCTACCTAGGAACAGTGCCAAAAAATATATAAGCCCCAGGTTTTATGAATATATAGGGTTTTTTTTTTTTTGACTGATTTCAGTGATAATTTAGGGCTAGAACTTTCAATGATTTCATCCTTATAACCATTACCCCTACTCACAGATAATTGAAAAGTTTCTAACTCCTTTTCATCCTCCCTCACACCCCCTCCCTGCTTGACCTATTATGGTTCCATAATTCTATTTTAGGAAAATGGGATAAGAAATTGCTTATCCCATATGCTAAGACTCTTTAAAAGCTGGGAATGAGATGATTTCTCCTGACTCTCACTCCCCTTCCCTCCAAAGTAAGCTACTGTTTGAGAAGAGCATTAGACATTACCCATTGCTTTTTGGCACAAGAGATTTATGCTGAAATTCTACCAAATGAGTTGGTAGGGGGGGGCTGGGGGGGAGGAGAGCCTGTGAAGAGCATGATTCTTTACTCTGTCATTACCCTGAACCACTGAAAGGGTAACTGAGAGGAACTTAAATGTTATTGGAATGTGTAATTTCCTTTTGAATGGCCACAGTGAAATATGTTTGAACAAAAAAGGCAGAAAAAGTATATGTGGCTTGTGGAGCTGATGTGATTGAAATTAATGAATCTTTCCAGTTCTCTATGATTGAAATTATTCCAAGAATGGTGCATATTCAAAATCTATCCAACAGAAACCTATAGAGGGTATTATCTTAAGGAGTTTACTCAACATAGGTAGAATAGCACAATAATTTAATAATGCTGGTAAATTAGACACAACATAATTTTGGGATATGTATTTTTTCAAGTTTAAAAAATTTTAAAAACAGAGTAACTGATTTCAAGTTGCTGAGGAAGTCTTTCCTATTTAAAAAAAAATACTGTTATCTTGTGGTCTTTCATTTATTTGGCAGCTGCTTTCTTAAATGCTCACACAATTGAAAACATAGTTTATATTTTGGAAAAAGCTAGGTTCCTTGTTCCTTCCCTCTCTCTCTATTCTCTTTCCTTACTCCTTTCTTCCTAACCTTTGGCTATTTGTTTGTATGTGTATATTACATACATGAATGATATATACCATTCTATAAAAAATGTTATAGGTTTGAGGATCAGTGAGGAAGAGAAATAAAAATCTTATAATGACTTTGCAACAAATGGATTTCTGTGGAGAAATTAGAACTTGCTTATTTAAGTAATCTACATTATTGAAAATTGTAGAAACGTAAATTCAAAATTGTTTTTATTTCTTCTAGCTAGGAAGAACTAGATCATAGCCTAAATCAAGTTGGACAGTCTAACTCAAGTAACTCCTCTTAGCTGCAACTTCCTTTTAATGGTAAAAATGCTTCTGGCCTCAGATAGTAGAAGGTCTTACCGATGTGACTGAAATGAGTAAGAGTTTCATTTATCTCATGTCATAAGAAGTCTGGAGGCTGTTAGTTCACAGGTAACTGATGCCATCAGGGACCCAGGTAACATCTCCTCTCCCATCCTTAACACATAACTTTTGCCTTTTATTTCACAGATGACTTTCATACCCCCAGAAATTGTGCTTACCTTTAAGCAGGAAGAGAAATGAAGGATGCTCAGAAGCCTTTTCCTCATGGAAAGCAACCCCCCCTTCCTTCACTCCCCCTTTCTTTTTTTAGAAAGAGATGTCTGCTTGGAGGAGACATCTCATTGGCCAAAAGTATGTCACATAATTACCTCTAGTATGAGAGGAAAAGTACTTTAGCCATCTTGTTTCTATTTTGGAGGAAGACATGCAGAAGAAGAATTGGAATGCATGTCCAGTGAGCTGTCCCAAAGTGATCTACCATACTTCTCAATTCTTTTGTATAATTAGTTGCTTAGACCTTTGAACTTTCTGGGTACTTGGTGTATATAGTGACTTGTTGTTGGTTCCCTTTTGACATCAAGTACGTATGTTTTGGTTTTGTAGTGTTATTTCTCTGTCTGATGACAGGAACTGTAATTAGGTCATCTTGGTGTCTTTACATTTAGCACAGTGTCTAGATGTGAACCCTCAGTTAACACTTGTTGGATAAATGAATGGATGAATACTAAGAGCTATATTTGTAATTTTATTGGTGTAAATCATTTTTACATACAAAGGATACAGTAATAATTTTAATTTGTGAAAGGTTATAGATTATATTTTATTTTTTGCTGTTGCTTCTCTTTTTATTTTTATCTTTTAAATTTAGATTCAGTTTAGTTAACTTATTAGTTTTAGGGGTAGAATTTAGTGATTGCATATAACACCCAGTGATCATTCCATCAAGTGCCCTCCTTGATGTCCATCACCCAGTTACCGAATCCCTCCACCCACCTCCCCTTCAGCAACCCTCAGTTTGTTTCCTATTGTTAAGAGTCTCTTACGGTTTCTCTCCCTGTCTGTTTTCATCTTATTTTTCCTTCCATTCCCGTATGTTCATCTGTTTTGTTTCTTAAATTGCACATATGAGTGAAATCATATGATATTTGTTTTTCTCTGAGTGGCTTATTTTGCTTAGCCTAGTACACTCTAGTTTCCTCCAGGTTGTTGCAAGTGGCAAGATTTTGTTCTTTTTGATGGCTGAGTAGTATTCCATTGTATGTACATACCACATTTTCTTTATCCATTTATCTGTTTATGGACATCTGGGCTCTTTCCATAGTTTGGCTATTGTGGACATTGCTGCTGTAAACATTGGGGTGCAGGTGCCCCTTTGGATCACTATGTTTGTATCCTTTGGATAATACCTAATAGTACAATTGCTGGATCTGGACTACATTTTATTGACTTTTTTGTTTTTGCTAAGGGAATATCAAATTGTCAAAGTTGTTTTGAGTGGAAGATACTCATTTACAAAGGTTATAGGAAAACCCTCAAAATGACTTAACACCAGTGTTTTTGTTGGAGAATATTATTCCATGAGTAAATACAAATATAATTTCTTTTTAACTTTTTTGCATAGACTATTGTTTAAACAAGGATATCTTGCAGTTGTCATATATTCAGAACTCTGTTTTTGAAGAAGTAAGCAATTTGAACTTATTAACATGGCAATCAGATAATTTGATTATCTATATTATTGATGTTAATTTACAAGGAGTTATTAGATCCTTGGTAGCCTTATGGCAAAGAGCACACTATATCACATTTTATCCTAGATCGCATTTCGGGTGTTTCTTTTAGTTCTTATTTTTTCAATACGTATACAAATAGTAATGTACAGAAGAAAAATATGTCTATACAAGAAATGCAAAGAATTCATCTTTACATCTGCTTGCTTTGCGTAAACTGTTTTAGAGGAAAGCAGGCTACCTCTTCATTTGAAATCTGCAGAAGACATGCTGAGTGTAACCTGATGGTGTGAGTCAGTGCCTCACAACTTGTCCAATGCCTAACTTAAATTCCTTTTGTTATATTTCCATTCTGTTTCTGTTATTTTGGCCTCAGAGGACAAAGAAAACAACTAGCCACTATCTCCCATACAACGTTCCCTATATAGCACCATTTTAATAAATTCCTCCCTTGTCATTCATGATGGCAGGGTTGTTGGTACCTTAATTACTAAAACAACCTGTGCATGGATAGAATTTATCTCAAAGCAGGGAATGTATTCAAGTATCTGGAACTTAAATTTTCTATCTGAGCAGTTTATAGTCACTGGAAATAAAGAAAGCCCTTTTAACATTCAGAAGCAGTCCTGGAAAGAGAGCTCCTACATAATCACAATTTAGGCAAGATAGTTTCCTAGATTTGGACTCAGAATTGGGTAATGATTGTCTCTTTTGGCCTGTATGCTGCTCTTCTGGTCATACTTTTGGAGGGAATAATTTATGGGCCAGCACTTTGCACTTAAAAAAAGAGTGTTGAGCACTTTTTTTCACCTTTGTATTCTTAGCTATCACTACAGTATCTGGCACATAATAGGAACTGAAATTTTGTTAAATGAATTGTTTTAGAATCCCTCGGTAATACTTCCTAATCCAGGTGGCTTTATGCTTTACGTTTCCCCATTCCTCTTTAATTTAATTTTGTGCTGCCTAACGAGCACCCATAGGTGATTTTTTGTTGTTTTTATCTTCTTATTCAATAATATCTCCAGTGATTCATAACTTACCTGAATAGTTAAATGCAGTAGTAGTGCCTGGACAATTTATTTTATGATGCTGCTGTAATCTTTAATCCAGGAATCTACCCCCCCTCCCCAGAAAGTGAGGGCTTATTGTAGCCTATTGATGAGAATTCAGGAGTACATTAATGGAATGCCTATCATATATAAGGCACTTTGCTGGATTATGAATAGATATAAACATAAATCGTGTGCATGCTTTGCTACCAAGAAAGTGACATCTGGTTGGGCAGACACACATGTGTACTATATAACCATAGTATAGGTAGGATTGCGATAACTGCTCTAAGTGGGGTATAAGCCAAGTTTGGTGATACACAGAGGAAGGAATAATTGCTTCTGACTGGCTGACTGTGCGTGAGCAGTTGACTTAGGCTTTTGTGGATGAGATGGAATTTGAATGGAGTTTGAACTATATGTAGGACTTTGACAGGTGGTAAAAGTGGAAGGTTTCTAGGAAGAAGAATGCACTAACAATGTTTGGAGGCAGGAATGGGTATGGAATGTTTTAAAAAACATTGAAACATTGTATTTGGGTAACGGTATGTCTGGAATTGAGGTTAAGTAGGAGCTTGTAATCAAATTATCAGAGATCTTATTTCTTATTAAGTATTATTTTCCCTTCTGTAAGAAAAATCGTAGGTGTTTGAATAGAGGACTGACATTAAGGAATCTGAAAGTTTCAGAAGAATGGAAGCAGATTAAATGTAGCGGGAGGTGGGGAAGACAATCAGAAGCTGAGGCCCAATTGAGGCTGAAGATGATGAGGGAGGCTTGGAAGGAGGACCTGATAACCAGTGGTCTTGATGTAGGTCAGCTAAAAGCCCTGTGGGTTGTTGATTTGGCGAGTTGTGCGGCAGCATCCTGGCTGCCAATAGAGGGCGCTTTCAATTTTGAGCCTTCTTTCCACTTAACATTATTTTGGAATACTGTGGAACATGTCACCTTTCCTCACACCTGGGAGATCAAGTATTTTAGCCTGAACTCTAGAAGAAAGTAAAAGGAGAAAGGAGTTGAGTGGTTTTTGAGGAAATATCCGCAAATTCTTCATCTCCTCTTTCTAGTGGGGATTGTGGCCCTCTGGACTTTATTTCTCGGTTCTTAGCTCATTGGCTTGAAGTAGAACTTGCTTTTGGTCCTTTTTTGAGACCCAACTCAAATGTTTTATAATGTTTATCACTCAATAATGTAATTATATCCAGGTCTGAGGTCAGAAACTCTATTTGGGTCATCTTGATGCCATAAAATAGCATAACTTTTAGAATGCAATCATTCAGTAAATGCTTGTTACATAAAGGACATTTGTTTATGCTTTGCAGTCACAGACCATTTTACTGTCTCGCACATGGCAAGCATGTTCATCTCAGAGTCTTGCTGTGCCTGTTGCCTGGAAGGCTTTAGATCAGATCTCTTTAGCCCCCCCCACCCCTGTACCCCCCAGCACCCTTCTGATTTCTGTTTAGATGTCATCTCGGCAGCGATGTGTTCTCTAACAACCCTGTGTAAAATACCACCCTTTCCCAGCCCCCGATCTCAGTGGCTATTTTTATCCTATATCACCTGTGCTATGTTTTTTAATAGCACCTGCATCCTCTTATGTACATCTACTTGATGATCGTCTTTTTACTCCAATTAGAAAGAAATTGCTTGTGAGAGCAGGAACATTTGTTTTGTCATAGCCACAAGCACCTGGAACACTGTTGGGCACATAGTGGGCACAATAAATATTTGCTAAATGAATGAATGAATGACAAAGATCAGACTGAAAAGGATAATAAACACGAATATGCCGGTTTGTTTACAGATTTATGCAAGCAATGGTATTGTTGTTATTACTTTTATAATATCAAATCGTTAGTATTGCTCTCAGAAAAATAAAAGCAAATTCTATTTTCTATAGATTGCGCCTGTGAAATCTAATTATGGATTAGTTTTTGTTTTAAAAATATTTGAATGCCAAGCATATTCAGTCAGAAAACACTTTTATTATCCATGCCAGCTTAATTTTTAAGGCAGTGAAATGGAAGACTGTCATTTCTGCAAGCAACTTATTTTCATTTGTGAGAATGGAATATTTTGAATATTCTAATTGATTTTTGAGGATGATTTTTCAAGAAAATAATCCTTGTTTCTGTACATTGTACGTTTGCCTTTAAGACAGAAAAAATTAGAAACAGGCATGGAAATTATTTGCCCAGAAAGGTGAGAACTTAGAGCTGACTGATAAATGTCAGGAAGAAGGGACAGTCAGTTTCAGCATAAAAGGTGAATCTTAGGACACTGAAAACTTTAAAGAAGATCTGTCTTCAAAAAGTATTTTATATGCATATTTAAAGTTTGCAAAGACATCCTAGACTGTCATGAGCCCAAGCCTCTATTTTATTGTATTTTACTGCAAATTCACTTGGATATTTTTCTAGAAATCTTAAGTCTGTAATTTGGCAGTAAAAAAGTTGGTTATCAAATCAATATTATTATATGGCTTTTAGTGTCATAAGAATTCCCTTTTGGAAACCTATAAAAACTCATTTTTTCTCACCATAAACTTTATCTGTCACTTTTCTGTAAGGTCAGAGTACTAATGCTGGAGGTGATCTGCTCTGGGACAGAGAGTCAACAAAGTGGTCATAAAGTTAAAAAATGCCACATGGTGCTTTCCTGAGATTAGGATTTCTTCTACATATCAAGTTTGTGCTAATTTTAAAATATGGAAAGTTATATGTTGTTAGGTGTATTCTTAGTGTTCCTTTAAAAATAGATGAAATGAAAAGCTTGTCCCTAATTTTTGCAGTTACATATTTCATATTTTTGTTAGTACTTTTGGGTTTTCTGGAGGCTAATTCTTAATTGTTTACGTATTTTTAATGGTAGGCTGTTTTCCTTCTAGGTTTGTAAGTTAAATTTTTCCAAATAGATGGCTTTAAAAATAAAATATGATCAAATTGTTGCCCTGGAAAACAATTCCAGGACTAATACTTTATCACTTGAAATGTGTTTTATGGTTACATGTTATTTAAATTCTAAAAAGTACTAGGACCTGGAGGTTCCATTTAAAAATATGTCTCTATGAAGTCTGAGTTGCTGTTGGGTTAATATTTATTGAGTATCCATTCACCTACCACATGTATATAAATATAGGAAAACTCTGAGTGATTATGAAAGGAGACAGTCTTCAAAAATGGTGAGACTGCGTCTGTAGTGGTTGGCACTACAGTCATCCCTCCTTTAGCATGTGTAGCTCGTATGGGTGATTACATAAGACCGGGTTTCTGCTTTTTTAATATAGACACTTTGGAGATTGACTGTGAAACTAGAAGTTCTTTTCAAGTTTATTTGCCTTAATGAAATATTTTCCCTTATTTCAAGACCCGTATCTAATTATTGAAAGCACAAGTTAATTTTGACATCTTACTTGAACTTTAATACTTTAAGTTTGCACAATATTATGTTCCTATTCGGAACTATCAGTACCAAAATAGCATTTTAGTTACTTACCCACTCTGTCAAAGTGCAGCTCCAGATTCCTTATGGATAAATAAAGAGCTTGATCTGTTTAAAATTATTTAATAATTCAAGTACTTTTAAAAATTAACTGAGTATTGCTTTTATTTCATGCATTAGACAAGGAGTATTTGCAAAACCAAATTACAGTATTTGTGAGTAGGTATAGCCCCATTAGTTTAACCCTTGCTGATTAGTTTTTTAATAAGTTTCTTTATAGCAATAGTAGTTAGAATAATTTGAAAACTACTGGCAAGCTCCTGGAGGGGAGTAAGTCTTCAGTAATTGGGAAGTAGTTTGTTATTTCAAACCATTTGGCCTCCTTCCTAAAGTTAGGAAAAATTTATAGTTTCTTTTAATTGCAAGTTGAAACATCCAGTGCAGATAACTTGAAGAACAAAATGAAACCTGAAGAGAAAACCAAAATCACTTATAGTTCTACCATAAATAATTATTTATGCCTACTTGTGTGCATGTGTGTTCTCTCTCACATTTCCATATTCATTTCATCATATATTTTTACATATTCATAGCATGCAATCATGCAAGGGTGGAAACATTTTTCCATGCCAGTAAATTTTCTTTTTATTATGATTTTTGATCACTGATCATTTAATTATGAAATTCCTTTTTGTTGGATATTTTGGTTTCAATTTGGGGCAAAGACTGAAGTAAAAATTCTTGATAATTTTCATGGTTAATTCGTAGAAGTGGTATTGTTGAATCCAAAGACAGGCACAGTTTTCAAGCTTTTTGTATTGTATTCAGATGTGATAGGACATTTTAATATTTCAAAGCAAATCTAGCCTTGTGCACTGGTAGAGTAGATATTGGCCTTCAGGGCTTGAGAAGGGTCCCTTTAATTCACGAACTATTCTCATCCGTTCCTCAGACGGCTGAAATTTTGCCATCACCTGTTGCTCCCTTGTAACATGCAAGTACTCCTTGGAGAAGTAACACATTGTTGTGCCTGGCGGGCATGTACTGTGAACAATGTGCAGGAGTTTATCTGATATTTTCAATTTAGTTCTTACAAGTAAAGTTTGGAAGCAAGGACGGGGGAAAGGGACATTAGAACATTGAGCAAGAGGAATGATAAGGGGGACCAAATATTTCCTTATTTCAATTCTGCTAAGATCTGTTGAGCAACTGTTACATGGAATGCAAGATATTATGTACCTAGTTTTATGAGTTTAAGTTATAATCTCTCTCTACAGTGATTCAGGCTGTTTGTTAACTGTGAATGCTAATTAACCCAGTAGAGTGACTTATGGTCCCAGATATAGTGCACATACATGCTGGATAGAGATGCAAGGGGGAATTAATTAACTCCTAAGCAACCTTACTCTGTTTGAACACACTGTTTGCAAAGTGTGAAATTACTTCCTTAAGAGATGATGAGGATGTAGAGTATAGCTTTGGGTAGTATGCAAAGAATATTCTGTACTGTAAGGTCCCTGCTTCATTAGACAAAATATTTGTATCATTGGAATGTCTCCTTGAAAAACCAGCTGATAAAGAGATAATAGTGACAGACAAGGCCACTAAATAGATAAAAGCCATAGTGTTTGCTCCAATCAGGAAACTTTGAGCTATTGCTACTTATCTTTTATTCAGTGGAAACGTGTGTCAGATGATATGGGCAAGCCTGTGCTTCCTCTGTAGTAACTATGGAGAATAGTAGACCTTCTAGAAATTGTACACTGTTGTCTGTGTATGCCTTTTCTTTACTCAAGAATCTCAATCCTAAATATCTTCAGGATTTAAAAATTCCAGTCTATTATTATCAGACTGACTCTTTTTCTTATAATAGTGGGTAGCTAATAATATGCCCCTTGTGATATTTAAAAATAGTGATACAGCTCTCATTACCATATCTCTTAGCCCCAGATTTACTCAGCCCTGATCTAAACTGGGTTTCTGGGCTTTTGAAAACTTATCACTAATGATCTCTAGAATCTCTCCAGTTTTTCTAGTGTTGGCTTCTTAAACCATCAGTAAATGTCTTAGACCATTGGCAGATCAAAAGATTCTTAAAAAAATTATGTGGCAGCTAGAAAAAGACCGGCTGTAGCACATAAATGGAAGAAAATATACTTTTAACCAATCCTACTTCTAATAAATAAATTTCTATAGTTAGGTGGAACTTGGAGATGAGAGAAGTGCCATTAAACAGTTTAGTTGATACATCTTTAAGGCATGGTTTTATGGATTTGGATCTTTAAGGATAGATTTGAATACTGGCTTCACCTCACATTTCCTAACACCATTTATATAAATCTGTTACTGCAGGGTGACTTCCATTCATATAAAGTGAATATTAAAATATTAAAGGTATCTAACATAGGTTCTTTTAGGGATATCTATTTCTAGCCCTTCAGTCCTCTGGACATTTCTCTTTCTTCTCCCCAGTGTTTATCTGATATTCTTTTGCCTCCTGAGCTGTTAGGTTTTTGTCTTTCTTGAAAGTTGATTTCCCTCACTGATAAATAGATTGAGTTGTGAGTTTATGTCCTTTTCATTTTTCCCTGGAAGTGAGTAAATCCAGAACTTTATACTTGGTGACATTTATTTCAACCCATCAAGGGAATGCCACCCATGTTTGCTTGGGTTGCAGTACTTCAAATAGGACGTTGAGAATGTTTGTGTGTTAGAGTCACCCTGCTATTTCTGTTTCAGAATTAACTGAAAATGTGACATGTGCCTCCCACTTGGAGAGAGAAACTTCTCAACAATTTTTTTATTTAGTTAAGATGGATTAAGTTCTTAAAAGATGTTAGAGTGAGACTCACTAACGCCAGTAGAGTTAAGAATCTGTTAGTCATTTTATTTTAATCTCATTTGGTGTGTATATTTATAATTATCTTGCATAATCCAAGTCTGAGTTAAAATTTGGCATAGAAGCCAATGTAGGGTAGCAAGATAATGCTTCGGACCAAGAAAAATATGCCAGTCTAATGATTAAACCGGTTGAATCCTTCCAGGTCACAAACTTGACTGTCATTGTGTTAAATATTCTTGTAGAGTCCGGAAAAGTCAGAGAAGATAGTTGACTGTGGCATGAAACTTGACTTCTAAACCCCTCAGTAGGGTGGCTGGCAGGACTATTTTCCTTAGAATGAGGTGTGACATTTTGAATACAATAAGATGTGCATCAAGTTCTCTCTATGAGAGTTAAGTTGTAATTAGTGGTAGGAAGGGGTGATTATTTGTGGCTGATAATAATAAAGGTCTTAGATGAGTTCAAGAAATTGTCAAGGCCATTGCTAAACAGTTTTATGGTTTATTGACTCAACAGTGTGTATAACATTTTCTGTTTGCTAAGTGCTAAGGATACAGTGGTGAGTAAGCAGACCTGGTCACTGTTCTTTTGGAACTTAATATCCAGTAGAGGTTACAGATATTACTTAGTCACTCGTATAAATAAATCCTACAGATGGTAAGTACAAAGAATAACTATAGATTGTTATATCAGGGAGACTCGGACTTTTGTTTGATGGCAACAGAAGTAAATTATGAGATAGACTGAGCATATCTCTGTGGCTGACCTCTTTGCTTCCTACTTCAAACCATTCTTGTCATATGAATCTTGGAAATTGTGTTTCTCCCATCCTAGTCATTAAGGTCTCTTGCCCCATCAGAAAGGTGTTAGTCTTGAGCTAGCGGGTGAAAGATAAGGGTTGTGGGGTCAGGGAAGGGATGATTATGCAGGACTCTGGAAGGAATTGGAAGAGATTAGAACAAGAGTTGTGAGTTTTATCACCCTAACTATATGGTATTCTGTATAATGATAGAGTGTGGTTTATACCACTATGTCCTGGATTTATGAACTATTGGGAGTAATGATCAGATATAATAGGTGATACATTGTTTATCATCTTACACTGACATTTATATTTCACATGTATATACTATATACTGCAGTATATGTCATTTACATATTAATAATTATTAAACATTGATATTTAATCCAAAAACTCTAAAGACTAGAAAATGGATGAACCTTTTACTTATTTCCTACCAGGTACCTGCAATGAAGTATAATGGGAACTTACATGACTATAGGATCAAAAGACCTGGGTTTAGGCCCTTGCTCTGTTACTTACTCTGTGATACTCAATATTCTCCACATCTTCCACTGTAAAAGAAAAGTGGTTGGTCAGTGTCTCCCGCATACCTTCCACCTATGGATCTGTGAAACACCTGGGCTTTCCTGCTTAGGTATCCCTATATGCATGGATCAGATAATCCTATTTTCTCCCACCGGACTGATTTGCAGCCCATTTCAGGAAGGTGGAAGCCTTGGAGAAATGCCATCTTGAGAAAGCAAATACATTATTCATCTTGTCAAACTTTTATAAAATCAATAATTGTTGGCAGAAAGTATTTAAAAGTGTCTTTTTTTTCTTCCCCATTAAATAAAAGTATAATTTCTAAATGTGAAATGGGATCTCCAGATTTATGGTGAGGGAATTGGCTTCCCATCCTACTTCCACTGCTAGTATTAAACTAACATGGCGATAGATCAAGCAGATTAAAACACTGCAGGTGATTTTCAGAATTCATGGAATCTCACAGATACTCATTTTTAGGCCATGAAACTTGCTTTGGTCCAGAATGCCGTTGCTTGTGGTGTTTCTACCATTTCTTTTATCATTGTTATTTCTCTTATATTAGGAGGTTAAGATAAACTTGTATCTACCTGAAAAAAATACATCTAAAAAGTCTCCTTTCTGTGAAAGTAAGAAAAGAGAACCCATCTTTGAAAGAGAATATAATAAAATGTTTTTATTATATATATATGTATTTATTTTATACACACACACACACACACACACACACACACACACACTAGCTGCTTGATGTAGTTTCGACCTCGGGAATAATGAGAAATCATTAGAAGCAGGTGGAGTGCTGTCTGACACTTGTTTGCTTGGGACCTGTGGGCAGTGAAAGCAATGCTACTTTAAAGGCAGAATCAAATTCCCATTTCCCCCTGATTTTTAGTGCAGCTCTACAGAAACTTAGTGATATTCACAATATGCCAGATCCTGGGAAGCCCCCAGGAAAAGAACAACATGGCCCCTGTCCTGCGGATTTTCAAAGGCCCAGAGGGAAGCAGGACCTGGAAAGAGAGTGAAACAAATACCTAAGAGTGTACAGAGCAGAGGGGAAGTCCTGTTGAAGAGAAGTTTAGGGAGAGGGTTTATGGAATTGGTGATTCATGAGCATAAATTTTAAGGAAAGTTCATGAGGTGAACGCAAGGGGGCTGACAGAAAAGAGACAAAGGTGTGGAATCACAGAAGGGTAACTATGTGAGTGTAAGCGCTTGGTACCACAACAAGGCAGAGTCTAGGTGAGTGGGGGAAGAGAGATCACAGGGGAGAAGTACGGCCGGCCGTGGCGAAGAGAAAGGAAGGGCCAAACAAGCAAGGTCTCAGCTGTCGTGTGTAGGGCATTGGACTTTATCCTTAGGTGGTGGAGACCTTGCAGGTTTTTGAGCAACTCGCCTGATGATCACATTTGCATTTTGGAAGATTACTTGTGGCTGGATTATGGTGGATGGTATGATGGGAATCAGATGGTGTGGCATCATGGAGACCTAGTTAAGAGGGTGATGCAATAGTTGGAATGAGTGATGAGATGATTTTCTGGTGTAAAATTTTCTGTTGATTCACAAATACACTACCACATTTTAAAATGTCAGCAAATTGAAAATGTTTTTAGTATTCAGTAGAACTAATTCATTGCTACTTTTATAGTTTGAAATTATTCAGGAAATTAATAGCAATGAAAAGTTGAAAGAGGGTGAGTATTTTATTTGTCAGTGAAATTAAACCAGTAAACTCACAAAAAATTTCATAGTTATAATTTCACAATATAGTGGGGAATATAACTTTACAAAAATGTAATGATTTGTAATATGTACACATCTGTGGAAATTAAGCATATTTGAAAACAAGTGAATGATGTCATAGTGTCAGTGTATATAAGTATTTGTTGAATTTGCATTTGACACAGTTATAACCAAGATTTTGTATTAATTCAGGTCATGGAGTAAGTGACTGATAGTTCTAAACAGAAAGTTAAATTCCAAGTTGAGAAAGAATGAAAATATTTGTTAGGGAAAATTAAATAGCAATATATGCATATGAGTTTGTAATTTTTAAAAGAGCTTATATGAAAGATCATAGGAAATCATTGGAAAAGCACACTTGAAGATTGCTTTAAATTGTGTCACAAACAGGATGGCATACATGTCTTCTCACCAAATCTTGGTTTTGGTGCATAAATCCTTAGTTCTTCATTACCACAACAGGAAACTAAAGTCAGAACTAAAGAAATTAGAACACTCATAGCACTGTGGGGCAGTAAAATATTATAGTGCTACATCTCTTTCAGTATGAACCCAAGATTTTTATTTTTAATGTTACTGTTTAAGTACACACAGTAGTACACAAGTTATCATAAACATTAGGTTATATGTCCATAATCAAATAATGGAGTAATGATCAGTTTCCATTACGCATTATCTTTTTTTTTTTTTTTTTTTAAGGTTTTATTTATTTACTCGATGGAGAGTGAGCTAGAGAACAAAAGTTGGGGGAGATGCGGAGGGAGAGAAAGAAGCAGACCCCCTGCTGAGCAGGGAGCCCGTTGAGGGCTCCATCCCAGGACTGGAGGATCATGACCTAAGCCAAAGGCAGATACTTAACCGACTGAGACACCCAGGCGCCCCAATTATGCATTATCTTTAATTCAAACTAATGTTCAGGAATCTGATTCATTCCTTAGTGTTCGCCAAACTTCCTTTAATTATGTAGAATACTGCCTGTGCCTATAGTTTTAGGATTGCAGGGTTTTTTACTCTGCATTTGATACCGGATTGTATTTTAGTACTTAGAGATTACATTGAGGTGAGGATGAATTTGCTACACCTGATTTTAATGAAAAGTCTTTAAAAAATAACTTTTTGGTAGAATCTGCTTATCTCTGTTTTCTCCACCTCCTGACCCCCATATGATACTTGATTATAGTGTGATACTTTGAGGATATTTATTTAGCAAAATGTATTTTTACTATATATTCACCCTTATTTACTATATATTCACCCTCGTTAGGGGAATTGATGGTGACAAGTGTTTCAAAGCAGAAATCTTTTTATGCTTATTTTTTTACTATTTAATGAGATTTCAGGTATATTTTAACAACTGGGGTTTCCCTGATGAATCATTAAAATAAGTGAGTGGGTTGGAAGGTAATGCTAACTTTTCTCAGTACTGCCCTGTTTTACCCTGCCTGGGTTATTCATTGCTTTTAAAATAGAACCTGGTGTGTTGGAGTTGGTGGGTGGAGGTGCCGAAGGGAAGGGGTCAGTAAGAAAATACCAGGTAAACCTCTGATGACCTATTGGGAAGTCCTACTCAAATTTTATTTTCCCCAACTTAGAGCATTTAGTGTTTAAGTTCACTGGTTTTGTTGTTGTTGTTGTTTTGTTTTGTTTGCTCTGCCAAACTTAACTTTTTAAAAATTGTATATAGGCAAGTAGAAAATATATTTTCAGCAATTGATTGAAGGTTAAGGTATCAAGCCCTGTGTGGATTAGCCTGTGGAATCAATTTCTCATGTGTGTGGGATTAAAACCGTTAAAACCATCATCACTGAAACCATACCTTCCTACAGCTAATAGCAGTAAGGTGTCTGTGGAATATATTAATACAACAATTCCTCTGATTTAAAATTATTACCTGGTATTTGGTTGGAAAATTATTTGAATATTATAAGTAACTGAATTGACATCATATACGAGGACTAATTACAGGTTTCTAATGTGACTTAGGTTTAGTTTTTAAAAAAATTCACATGATCTATTTATACTTAGCACATCGTTTTCAATAAGTCAATGGCATATTGCAAATTTCTTTTATACTGTTAAAAAAAAAAAAAACCTACAACAGCAGTTCTGTTAGAGGAGGTAGACCAAAATGTAGTTCACCTTGAAAATGGCTCAGGGAATAAAGAAATTGGGTCAAGCTTAAAATAAATGCAGGTACAGTGACGAAAAGTTTTAATAAAAATTTAAAAATATTCACAGCCTTGGTTTCAGGCTACTTTTGTTCTTGGTGATCTTATCAATGCATTATTAGTTTTTAATTGAGATGACACTAATGGCACTTTTTTCATTTTGGTCAAAATGTTTATGTGAAATATTTTTGTGATTTTTCCCTTTGTGTCCTCTTTTAATTGTAAATATAAAGTTTTGGAAAGGCAGACAGTTCTTAAATCATTTGACCTCTGGTGATCTTAAGTAGAATTTGAAGTGGTTTAAAATTCCTGTGTCATAGCTATCATTTTGACTCATTTATATTGCCAATTTAATGTTTAGCATTTAACCATGTATCATTAAATCATAGTATCGATAATGAATTAAACTTTCATAAAGCTTTAATAGTATAGTAGATTCTCCTTCATTTGCTGTCACTGGGGAATAAAATATGCTGAAGAAATGAGTTTTTTTCTTTTTTTTAACTGAAGCTTACTGGGTTAAGCAGAAAAACTTAAAAGTTGATAAAATTTTATCTGACACACTTTGTATGCTCTTTCTGGGAGCAAGAATGGATTGGCCATTAACTTTTTTTAAACTTTTTTCTTAATGTCATAAAACATTAACATTCTAGTGTTCTGCGGAAAGGACATGGGCTTTCTGATTAGTATTTGTTGCCTCTAATAAGAAGGTTTTTTGTTGTTTTTTTCTTTGAAACAAGTGCCACACCCCTCATTGATATACTTACTCAGTGATTAACCCAGGCACTTATTTAAGACCTTTGGCTATGGCTTGCCTACCATCTTCTGGCAAACACCTGGCCACAGCTTCAGGCTGTAAAGAAGACCGCTTCCTTGCTTAGAAGTAAGCGTGCTCAGTGTTCAGAATTGCTGCTCAAGCACTCACTCCCTATCACTCCCTAGCAGCCATTGATAGTGGTCCCTGATGTCTGTATTCACCCATGCTCCTGAGCATCTGTGGTGTCAAAGTGACCACCTGCCATCTTCTGGGATTATTGCTAAAATGAGCAAATGGCACATTCCCTTTATCTTTTAGCAAATTTTAGCATAACAGCAAAAATTCTTTTTAACAAGGTGTTATTTTTTTTTTTTTTTAACCTGATACTTGTTTGTTTCAAGCAGTGTTTTCTAAAAACTCAAGCACAGTAAGAGTATTTGCACTGTTCTTTAATGTGCTATAATGACATTTGGTTTGAATTTTATAATTAAAAATCAGCTTCCTCTCTTTTGCTTGCACCTAATGGGAATCATCTTTCTTCCAGGTTACGCTTGAAGAAGACTATAGGGAAGAATCCATTTTCTTCTTGCCACAAAAGTTGCAAGAGAAGTAAGTAGGGGAACTGCCAGGTTATGTCTGTCTCCACAAAACAAGCAGAACAAATTTCCATGAATCAAAGCCACTAAGTATAGTTTTCAGAGATGGTAGGACATAGTTACTCTCCCTAGGAAAATACCAAAAACGCAGGCACACCCATTGGCCACTAGAAAAATGCTCAAGTAAATGCTAGTTCAAACCTGTACATTTCACTCTTCTTACTGAGCTATTAAAGGGGTGGAAATCTACTATAGCTATAATCTTTTTTTCCCCTTTTCTATTTTTCGACCTCCCACATGCTTGGTGTTCAGTTCTGCTTGCTGAATGTCTTGAATCTTCAGCAGCACCTACACATGCTGCCTCCACATTGGCTTATGGTTTGCAGATAACTCATGATTCAGACCCATAAGTAACACCTGTAAATACATGGCATGATATGTGCTGTAGATTAATCATTTAAAAGGGCAAAGGAATGAAGAATCAGAAAGCTTTTTTTCCCTTCTAATATTGGTGTTGCTTTCTTTGAGGTTATATGAATGAAATATTCTTTAGAGTGATTTAGATCACATCCTATCACTTCGGGAAATAGCTCAGGTCATTTTTACCACAACCTTTTAAGGATATATAAGGCATATACACCTTGTCATGATTAGATCAGAGGAAATAAACCAAGATAGAGACAACTGTGATGGGATCTAGTAAGCAAACTGTTAACTGCTTTTAGTCTGTCTTGAAACCTTTGATATAACTTTCAAAATTGCCTTATGTTGGTCTCTCAGTTGCCTTTCTAAAAGTTTCCATTATTTGAAGGATTACAGGCTACCATTTTGTGAAACTGATCTTATTGAACCTTGTGTTTATTAGAGGTGGTCTTTAACTGGCCTGAAAAAAGCCAAGCCAGTGCATAGCTCAGCCCTAAGCTTACTTCTTCCCAGGTACCTGTGAGGCTCTCAAATTCTTATTTGAAATGCAAACTGCTAATGAGGAATGGGTAAAACCTACCACACTTCCCACCAGTCCTTGGTTGAGAGGGGGCTGTGACTGAAAATTACTGATTTTAAAATGCAGGAGGATACAAATATATCCTTTCCCTTATGTAAGGTGATTTATACTGAAAATGGGAGGGCAAAATATCTTACTACTGTTTGTTAGTTATTAGGCTTCAGTTTTATCTTCACAACACACCTCTGAGGTTAGTATTGTTACCCTCATTTTACAGAAGGTGAGACTCGAGTCCTACAAAGTTAGGTAACTTGTCCAAGATTACACAGCTAGGAAGTGACACTGCTGAGCCTCAGACTTCTATCTCCCTGACCCCAGAGTTCATGCCTTTCCCAGCTGAGGAACACTGCTTCTTATTTTGTAGAGAAATGAAATATGTACTTGTATGTTTTTTTTCTTTAAAAATGCTTATTGGAGGGGCGCCTCTGTGGCTCAGTGGGTTAAAGCCGCTGCCTTCGGCTCGGGTCGTGATCCCAGGGTCCTGGGATTGAGCCCTATATCGGGCTCTCTGCTCAGTGGGGAGCCTGCTTCCCTCCCTCTCTCTGCCCGCCTCTCTGCCTACTTGTGATCTCTGTCAAATAAACAAATAAAATCTTAAAATATATATATAAAAATGCTCATTGGAAATTCAGACATCAAGAACTAAACTTTTTTCATTCCAGCCATATCTTTGAGAACCATTTGAAACTTTCTCCTTTGAAATGCAGTTTAAATAGGCATTGGTTTGAACAAGGTGAAGTGCAGTTTTACTAGTAAAAAGCATCATTGAGGGTATCTGGGTGGCTCAGTTGGTTAAGTGTCCAACTCTTGGTTTTGGCTCAGGTCATGATCTTAGGGTCATGAGATCGAGCCTCACATTGGGCTTTGTGCTCAGAATGAGTCTGCTTGAGATTGTCTACCTCTCCCTCTCCATCCGCTCCTACCCTGGCTTGCACTCTGTCTCTCTCTAAAATAAATAAAATCTTTTTTAAAAAAGCATCATTGAGTTGTTGAGACTAATAATTTTGTGGAACAGCATTATTAAGAAGAACAATATGCTGTTTAATGAGGTATTTACTTGAGTCATAAAGGAAAATTCAAACATCTGGAATATTTCTTAAACAATGTATTTATGTACAGAGTGATGTTTCTTCCTTACTTCTTACAGGAAATAGCATGTAATTTGAAATGTATATGGATTTTTTTTTACATTTACACATACATTTTTATTTCACTGAGCACATTAACAAAAGTCATATTATTAAACCAAAAAATTGCTTATATAGCTAACTTGATGAGATGGAACATTTACCATGTCTTTATTTTTTTTTAAGACTTTATTTATTTATTTGAGAGAGAGAGAGTGAGAGAGTGAGAGCATGAGAGGAGAGGAGGAGGAGCCGGGTTGGGCAGAGGGAGAGGGAGAAGCAGACTCCCTGCTGAGCAAGGAGCCCAATGAGGGACTCAATCCTAGGACCCTAAGATCATGACCTGAGCCAAAGGCAGTTGCCCGACCAAACAAGCAACCCAGCACCCTACCATGTCTTTAATAAAACATTACTTTATCTCTCTTAATGGGATTGTTGTTTAAAGAAAGGTTGTAGAAACCTTGCTGGTTCATAGGCATATAGCTTTACCCCCCTTTTTGGGTTTTCCTTTGCAGGTGGGAAATTGGTGATAATGGGGAGGTGGTCAAGGTATGTGCAGTGTCTCAAGAAATTGTATCGTAAGATTTTTAACATTAGAGGTTTGAGATTTAAATATGAATGTGCTTTCTTTCTACATATGGAGTCTCTGGGGCAGGGATAGCTGGTGAATTTAAAAGATGAGTGAATGTCACACTTAGAGAATTCTAAACTGGATAGGGTCTTACAAACAAAGGGCTCTTGGAGTGGAAGTCTTAGGAGATGAGTTCAGTGACTGAGAGTAGTAGAGCTCCAGGCCAAGTCACTCCCTGGTTACTGAGTCTGGGTCCCAGCCATTCCAACCAGGAAGTGAATGATCACAGCAGGGGAGGGCTTTAAACTTCCTGGGGCTGGAGAAAAAAAACCTGAGTCATTGTGGAAGTAATCTTAAGGCAAGAAGAAAACAGAAATTCGAAAAATAAGCGTCCTTTATTTCCTCTTGTTAACACAAATGATGGAAAAATGCTGATTACAAAAATATAAACCCTAAGTGTTGGTACTTTTTTTTTTTTTTAAAGATTTTATTTATTTATTTGACAGACAGAGATCACAAGTAGGCAGAGAAGCAGGCAGAGAGAGATAGGAGGAAACAGACTCTCTAGGCTGAGAAGCAGGCAGAGAGAGAGAGGAGGAAACAGGCTCTCTGCTGAGCAGAGAGCCCGATGCGGGGCTCGATCCCAGGACCTGGGATCATGACCTGAGCTGAAGGCAGAGGCTTTAACCCACTGAGCCACCCAGGCGCCCCAGTGTTGGTACTTTTTAAAAAATAGTGGGACGTAGCATATTTTTAAAAAATTAAGCGTCTGTAAATTATTTGCTTTCTGAGTGTAATATTTTAAGTTATTTTAAAAAGTCTTGATGCACACACACATACATACATATGTTGGAAAAATATTGTTTTGCTTATGATTTAGAATCTGTGAAGGCTTGAAAGGGCCCATGAGTCTTCTCATCATTGAGGCGTTCTATGGAGGGTCCCATAAACAGCTGGTGGATCTTCTTCAAGAAGAGTTAGAAGACTGTGTCCTTTATACCCTGCCTGCAAAGAAATGGCATTGGAGAGCACGGACGTCAGCTTTATACTTCTCCCAGAATATTCCCATCAGTGAGCAGTACAGGTAATTGGAGCTCGGGCTGCACCTTCAGCCTGTTTTTACTGTATGTGGTATAAGGATGTTGCTTCTGTTGGCATCTATGAGATTTTCGCCAGCCATGGAATTGGTCAGTATGGCTACAATAGACCCAGCAGAGCAGGAGAGTTCATTTACACTCTGAGGACAGCTGGCTGGTAGAACAGTGGTCCCTTTAGAACCTAAAAGCCTTTTCTCATCTGTCTTGTGATGGTATCACATGCATGTGTGTGGGTGTGGAGACATTTTTGGCCTCAGAGGAGAGTTGATTTGGGGCACGTTTTTTGTTGGTGGTGTTCCATAACCTCCAGTGTCTCTTGTAGTGAGTGTGCTATTTTTGGTTAATTTATTGTGTCTGCTCTGTACTAGGAGCTAAGGCTGAAAAGGCAGATGTGACCACAATCTGTGCCCTTAAAGCTTTAAAGACTACTGAGGTAGAGATGGACTTGCAGGTGCAAAGTGAGCGTGAAAAATGGAGGAATTAATTTTGACTGTGACAAAGTAGAGGTGGCTTTCTAGAGCTGGTCAACCTTTGCTTCGTCTTCAGCGATGAATAGATTTGGGGCATGTAGGACTCAGTTCTGAATTCTAATCAGTTAGGAAGTGGGAACTAGGGGTACCCAGTAGAGATTCTTTTGGGACTAGAAAGATGAATGAGAAATAGTGATGACGTTTGATGGGGAACAAGTAGAATACTGAACATCCTGATCTTTTTATTCTCTATTGGCATATACTGTCTTATGTCTCCTGCTTGGTAAACAGTGGGAGATTATCCTCCAGTGTATTATAGATCTGCTCTTCTTTTCATTCTGGGCCCTTCCGTGTAGAACGGCATTGGTGTAAGCAGCACTATTAATAATGGATAGGGGAGACAGATTGTTGGAGACAGGGCACGTTGTGGGCTGCCGTGCTCACCATGCCTTCAGCAGCTGCATCTATCTGTTGCTGCTTGTAAGGTGGAACAGTCACAAGGGAGACAGTAGCTTGGGATTTAAATGTAGGTTACTGTTCTTTGGAGTAATAAGGGGGATTCAGAGAATAACCCATTTCGTGTATGAAAACCATGCATCACGTCTGAGCATTCAGATGGTCAGGTGGAATAGCAGTGAGCACTCGAGTCACTTTGCTTGGGATTATAAAGGTAAAATTCTGTTTGGGGACATATTAAGAATTTATTTTTCTAATCAAAAGTGTATTTTCCCTTCCATAATTTAATGTTTTATATTCTGATATCACTAAGTGAATATGGTTGATGGATAGTATTAGAAATTTCAATGAGTATATCATTATAAAAGTTCTAAGGGCAATGATAAGACTGTTGCTGTGTTATAATATGACTGTTTAATAGTTGCTTTCACATCTCATTTAACTGTGTATCATGGCACCAAATGTATTGTCTTACTTAGGGTCAAGTGATCCCGTTGACTTTACGACACGTTTTCATTTAACGTTATTTGATATAATGCATTTCTACAATGACTTGAACATTGAAACGAGCCATTTCTCTATCTGCTGTTAGATTTCATTTTGATTAGGCAGTTTTTCAGCATGAAGTTGTTGTGTCACAAACGTATGTGTGTGGAGAGTGTGTGTGCAAACCGTCCTGTGCAATGGCTTCTCCACTGCCTGTGAGGCCGGAAGCAATGAGGATCAACATCACAGCACTCGCTGAAGCAGTCTTCCTGGGGAGGTGGATTGCTGTAAGATTGTGCTGTAAAGGTTTACTCTCTGATAGTCACAACCTACAGGGCCCAGCAGTGGTATCTAAGATCTTTCAAGGTCGGTCATCTAAGCTGTGCAGATTAATCTAATCAGACTTCACTAAAAGATATACCTCACCAGTTGAACCAGAGTTATATTTGACCAGTGATAACTTATCTACTCTTTTGGAATACTTTTGGAAAAGTAGCAACAGCTTGAAAACTTACACTGAGTTAAAAAAATATGCTCACTCAACCCCACATTGAAGTGTAAGAAAAGTCTTTTGCTTATAGCAGATAAATCTGATCTCTGTGGAGACTTCTAAAGATATGAAGAGTTTTTGTCTTAGTTAGTTAACTCTCTTTGTGCACTTGGGAGATGAAGTCATCACAATTCAGAAAGCACTAGTATTACATACTATGCAAAATTACTTGGAACAGGTAGGGACTGTGTCTGATGAAAAAGACCCTGAACATAGGTACACACATTATTTTTCTCAGCTTCTGTACATACAGTCATTATTGTCTTGAGCTTATTATGCAGAAAATATTTTATTACTAACAGAATAAATGCTTTAGCCTGATTACTCAGTTTGATTTTGCTTTATCTTGGTAGCTAGAAGAATACATCATGGGTCACATTTGGAGCTATTTAATTTTATCATAGATTACAAAAGCTCTACGGGTTATTTTTCCCAAAAGTAGTTGGTAATGATTGTTCCTGAGGTTATATTAAAATGTTCCCTTCTGAAAACCACAAAATGCAGAAAAATGTCCGAGGATAGGCCTTAAATTTCATATTCTGAAATGTATGAGTCATTTGTCCCAGGATTAGCAGTTTGACTTTCTTAGATATACCTAGAGTAGGCATCAAAGATATTTCACTCATTTTTTTTTCTTTACTGAGCTGAGACAATCACTGTTACTTAAAATCATTTTTTTCACTCTCAGCGGCTTACAATTATATTTTTCATTCCATCCGAGGTACTGTAGCAGATTCTGATCATTGGCCACTTAACAGCCCTTCTTCCTTGTTAACAGAATCACACTTGTCTTTGGAGTGGCTAAGTACCCAGCCCCTGGGAGTGAAGCATGATTGACCTGAGTTGGTCATTATGATCCCATTCTCTGCCCAATTTTCCCAGCTTTCCTTGCAGTTAGTGCTGGTTAGTGACTAGGTTTTGGCAAATTAGACTTAAGTGGATGACTTCTGGGGGTTCTTCCAACAAAGTTTGTTTTGTTTTGTTTTTAGTTATGAAAGGAGGAAGCCATTTTCGTCTCCTGCATTTGACAGTGGTTGTGATGTCCACAACCATGACATGACAGGACGAGGACAAATTGCCTGGGCTGCCAAAAATGGCTGATGGAAGGCTGGAAAGAGCCTAGATTTGACTTCTATTTTGGGCAATAGAGCTACCTAGTCACCTGAAAACCTCTCATCTCTAGAAATGATTCATAAAGTGTAACAACTTTCCTTAAAGTCCATAGCTAAGCAAAGTAAGAGAGGATCTGAAGAAGGATCTGGAAATTAGAATGGTAGCTGGCCTTGAAGCTCTGGCTGCCTATTTTCATAAAGGGGACCGGTTAACTTAGGTGACATTCTGAAATGAAATATCGTACAGTTTTGACCTGAATTAGGAAGATTTCTATGTGCTCTCATGGGAACCTCTCCAAGACATTTTCAGTGACAGAAACTAAGGTGCTAGACAATGTTATTGGTATAGAGAAAGGAGGTGATGGGAACAGAGCAATGGAAGAGTGCACTGGAGATGAAAAAGAACTGGTCTGAAGATCAGCATGGCAGAGGACGTCAGTACCCACCCGTATCCCTCCGACCTTCCCTTTCACGGCACCTTGGCCAGCTTCCCATGCCCGCGTGTGCAGCTCTTTGCCTGAGGGAGCAGCTGGTCTGCCCTGCATGCAGCGGGCTGTGAGCAGCCCTCCACCAATGATCTTCGCCCCTCGGATGAAATCATTCTGGTGTGTGTGCAGGAGAGGAATCGTTAGCAAAGATTCCTTAAAAACCAGTCAGAAAATGTACAAGCGTAATTCTAAATAACTCCTGGGTCACAGGAGAAATCACAGCAGATAATAAAAAATAGGACTGAATCATAATGAGCTTATTGTATATCACAATGCGGGTTGTATCTAAATTGACCGTCACAGCCACATCATCTTTAATAAATTTATTTTTATTATTTTTTACTTATGATATGCAGGCCCTCTAAAGCTTGTGACCCAGAGTAAGGACCCTCTTACTTGAATCTAGGTGTAGTATTGGGAAGGAAGGAGTAAAAAGAGTGAAAAATAGTGAAGTTGAAAGCAAATGAAAGTGGAGATGAAGAAACTAAGAGTTACTTTGAGATAATAAAATAGATAAACACAGGCATGATTTTGTTTAAATTTATTTTTTTAAGGCACAAATAAGTTTTGGAATTATGTAGCTATAGACCTGTGGATATGGCACAGATCAATAAAAAGGGGAAATGCTCTTAATAGTTTTATGTCAATAGAGATGAAACCTTAGACAAAAGAGGGAATTTCTTAGAGAAACATAACTTACAAAACCTCACTTAAAAAGAGACAGAGGGGCGCCTGGGTGGCTCAGCATTTAAGCATCTGCCTTTGGCTCAGGTCATGATCCCAGGATCCTGGGATCAAGTCGCACACCGGGATCTTTGCTCAGCAGGGATCCTGCTTCTCTCTCTGCCTGCCACTCCCCTTGCTGTGCTCTTTCTCTCTGTCAAAAAAAAAAAAAAAAAAAAAAAATCTTTAAAAAAAGTGAAACAGAAAGCCTGAATGGAATTATAGTGATTAAAGATCATGCATTAGCTAAAAATTTGCCTACTACAAGACTGAGGCTGGGTGCCTGAGCAGGGTTGGTTCACTGCACTGGGGCCTCCTTGCCTCTTTTGAAACTTGTGTTACATGAGATTGAGTCCCTGGTGTTCTAGGTTTTCTGTTTCTTGTACCCACACAAGTCCTAACTGTTAATAAATGCTGATTATCATTATGATACCTTTTACTTCTCCACCCCGCCCCCCCATTCCCCCCCCACCCCCCCCCCCCCGCTTTTTTTAAATGACCAAAGAGGGGCAAGGAAAGCAAGTAGTTGGATAGGAATTAAATTGAAGGACAGTTCAGTTGGATCAAGCAATGCCTACAGTGAAATTAGAGCTTACAGTGATATGTGGCTGTTGATAATTCTGTTTGATTTGCCATAGTCTTGAATGGTTTCATGATTGTGGCCTTTCACTAAGCAGGTTCTCTTTCAAGGAATGTGTGAATTTTTTTCCTTCTTAAATTCCCTGTGAAACATTGAATGTCACTTTCTTTGGGAAAATGAACATTTTTAGCTGATATGAATTACCTATGCATGTTTGTTGTTTGTAGGAGCCCTTGTGAATAAAGGTATGGCTAAACTAGTGGGTACAGGTGAATTAATACAGAAGATGGTGGTTTCTCAAACAGTTCTTTCGTAGATTAGTAATATAAATTTTTCTTTGCTTGACAGTTATGTCCTGTTTTGAATTACCTTTTGTGAAAAACACAACTTTCTGAATAACATATTAATATTTTAATGATAAAAATTCTTTTATTAAAAGATGCATTTCTGAATAATTTAATATTATTTTCATTATGAGAAAGCCTTTTTATTAGTGTCTGACATACTTGGGAGTATAAAAGTAAACGACGACTTAATAAGAATTTGTAGGTAAGTGGGTTTATAGGTAAGTTTGGTGTAGATAGGTCAGTCATTTGACATCTTTGTAGTAACCAGAGCAGGATTTCATGGGGTTAAGTGAATAGTAATAATAGCTAACATATTGAACACTTACCATGTGGAAGATATTCTACAATCCTGGAAGCTCGATATGGTTTTCCTGGTTTTACGGAAGAGGAAACTGAGGCTTAGAAAGTGAAGATATTTGCAGTGGGTTACGCAGCCAGTGGTGGGTATGTGGTTGGGAGTTCAAGTCTGGGTACCTACAGAGGCCATACCATGTTCTTGATAAGCCCATGCTCTTAATCACTATGCTATCTTAATTCCCTGCCCACGCAGGATAAACTAGTGAAGGGGATTAAGCCTAAGTACCTCTTGATTAAAAATATATGACTGAATTTTACTATTAGAAATGGGTGTGTGCTTCTCCTGATCTTGAGCAGGATTATAGCTCTTGAATCTTGTTGGAGACTGGAGGTTGGAAACCTGGAGGCTTTCTAGGTCTGGGACTCTGTGATGTTCTCATTTTTCCTCAGGGCATTTGCTTTTTAGTTTTTGGCCGTAGAAATTATAAGTCATTTGAATTTTCTTCTTTTGAAATCCAAATAAAAAACGACAAACGATGGATGCTATATAAAAATCACGGGGTAGGCTCATGAATACAAGCCTAACTTTCTCTAGGAAGTTCACCTTCAGTCCTACATTATCCTCACATGGGTCTACTCTGAAGTTCTCTACTTGGTTTATGAACTTGATAGAGGCAGCATTCCAGCACTGACTAGCTCACTTCCCATACAGCATTACCAGTTGTATATACTTGGGGTTTGGATGATGTTCCCACACCAGGTAAATAATACTGTCATTAGGTACATTAGCATCCCATAATCTCAGCAATATGGGACTGTTCCGTTTATGAGAATTGGTCTCGACCTTCCCCACCACTGTTGCCCACTTCACCGGCTTCCCTATCATAGGCTGCCTAATGGTCGGATTTTCTTTTGGGTTGTTTTCCTATCAGCCTTGCTCTCCTCTCTAGACAGTGCACACCAGAACTTTCCAGAATTTGCATAGCACTTAGAGCTTCATCCACAATATTTCCTCTCAATGAAATAGCTTCTGCGTGAGAGTAGCGTTTAGTTTAGCCATCTGGACTTTATGCTGACCACAACACTATAGAGAGAGAATGATCCCGCAAACCAAAGAACTACTCGTTCAGTCAGTCTCTGTCTCTCTGCCTTTGGATGCTTCTTTTTCCTCTCTCTCTTTTCTCTTTCTCATTCATATCACACACACATGTGCACACACACAAATGACTACTCTTAATTATTCTAGCGACTTCTTCACTGCAAAACTGGAAATTAACCCTGTTCCCGTGCTTCCTGAAGTTTGGTTCTCATGCTACATCTTTTTCTACTTTTCTTTACATTCCTTTGTCCACGCTCTTGGGAAGTAAAATATCCCAGTGTCAGGAAAAAAATTTTTTTTTTTTTTCCTGTTGTGGAGTTTGTAAGTTACTCTCACCACAGCTGCTAATTCAGAAGTGTTTGTGTTGGTAGTAGCATGCCTTGTGAAGCCACTGGTTCTAAGGAGTTAAGCATGGCAGGGCAACTTCAAGGGCAGGGTGGATTTTTCGCATCTCTTCTAGCTTATTAAAAAAAAAAAAATCACACATAGGAGTTTGTAACCCCCAAGTAAAGGTATATATACATATATGACATTATTTCTAAGAGACTGTGCATCTAAAAGACTGTTAAGGGTAAATCTCCCATATACTTACCCTTTGAAATTTGACAGTTCTATTTTAAAAAGATAAACTGAATAGTTTATTACACTTTACAGAGGAGAGAAAAATCATTACTTTTAAGGAATGAAATGGAAAAGGCAGAAAATCCCCAACACCCCCAGATGGGTACAAGAGGTACTATTGTGTAAAGGAGCTCTGGCTGTAGAATTAGGGCCTTCATAATTTTGCTTTTGGAAGCAATGTGCTTATTTTTGACCTAATAGTCCAAACTGTGAGTCTGATCTTAGAGTGCTTCTAATCTAGTTATTTTTAGGTCTTGAGTGTCTTCATTAGGGTTTATCTCCATGGCATGGAAAAAGCCATTAGAAAATGAAAGGCATTTTTGTTGTATTTCCATCCCAACATTTTTTTGAATTTATTTATATTTGAGAAAGTTTTTCTGCTCTTACTAAAGTCTTAGTCAATGACAAGATGTTCTGTCTGTGGCGCTGTCTAGGGTGTGCACAGGTATTGATCTCAGACTTACTGTGTTTGGAGCCTCTGGAGCTATGATATGGATACTCTGCTACCCTTCTTCAAAGTCTCCCCTCTTGAGGAAGCTTTCTAGTTTGCCTCTTTCCTTGAGATCCAATGTGGCCTCCTAGCTGCTTTTGGACACGTTGTCCTATCCATTGAATGACTAATTCTTGTCCAACTGTCCTTTGTTTATGATCCTCTGTGGTTCACTCACATGATGAACCTGCTGGTCTCCTGACCAGCCAGCCTACAGAGAGACACTGTACGCAGAAGGCAGGAACTGAATCAGGCGTTGTGCTCACAAAAGAGCATTCATGTCCCCTTCATCCTTATATCTTCCTAAACAGAATCCTATATTCTCTTGAGTTTCTTCCTGTAAACAGTCTCTCCTGTATTTCTATTTGTTCACTGTCTCATGCTGGTAATAAAAATGTAACACTCCCCCATTTTAAGAGAAGTTCCAAGTGACCGAATATATGAAATGGAGAGGACAAGGCATGGGATGGTCTGGCCAGAAACCCCCCAGACTAACTATCTTTTGGCTCTTTTCCAAGTTGGTTTCCAGTTTTTCTTTTTTCTCATCAACATTGATTAAGGGCTTTTGCATTAAGAGACAATAACACTAACACTGGCAATGTCAAACCAAACATGGCAAATTTGGACATGGTAAGCATTTAGTAAACTCTGTTGACCGAAAGGATGCTTAGTCCTTCATCCACTTGCTAATACTCAGAGCCTTGAGGAAATGATCCCTGATTGAAAACCATCAGTGACTTTGTACTGTGTATGTAAAAATCCAGATTACATACCGGGTCTGCTGGGCCCTGCCCATTTCTGCAACTTTCTCTCCACCCCTGTAATCCCATTGGTCTGCTGTAGTAGTGACGGGGGGGGGGGGGGGGGGGGGGGGGGGGG
>NW_022631005.1:15990077-16043450 GCF_010015895.1 Lontra canadensis
GGGGGGGGAGAGGGGGCGCCTGGTTCACTGGCTCTGAAACCTCAAGGTCTTTCCTGCCTCAGGTTTTCTCACTACTTGTTGGTCTCTTAGCTGGCCACGCTACTTCATGCCACCTCCCTAGACCCTCTGCTTATTTTTCCCTCTCTTTTAAGTCTGAGCTAACATTTCACCCGCTCTGAGAGGCCCTCCTTGACTACCATATTAAAACCAAGCCCTCGTGTTTCTGTGTTCTTTTCCTTTCCTCTGTGATTATTATTATAGTTATTATTATTATATATTTATATAAATATATAAATATAAATATATAAAATATATAAACATTTATATAAATGATATTATAATATTTAAAAAGATATACATATTATGTATATAATATAATATATGATATAGATAATATAAATATATAATTATAAACATTTATATAAATGATATTTATACATCATTATAATACAATGATTATTATTATAATCATCGTGATTATTTTGTTTGTTTGATTTTTTTTTCCCCCCTTTTTCTTTATGCCACAGGTTTTGGAATGATATGTGGCATATTTGTCTTCTTTACCCAGGACCTAGCATGCTGCCTTGTAGATAGCTTTTATTGAGTCAATATGGTTGAATGAATGATTCCATACCTGTGTGTTTGAAAACACAAACAAAATATGGCTGTAATTGACTTTGCTAAACTGCTAATTTTTTCCTGCTTTGGGCACTCCTCCTTTCCTTTGTTTCGGGGTATCACCTCTTCTACACAGAACTGCTTAGAGACATTTAAGGGTCTATGTTCCTCAGTTTTATGGGATTAAAATAAAGAATTCCATACATTTTTACTCACCTTTATGGGTTATATTAATCACAGAGTGAAATTAGTCATTGTCCATTATGTAAATTTTGATAAAAGAAAATATAATTTTCTGGAATTTCCCCTGTATAAAAGTGTTTCTAGGAAAAAACATATATTTTTCAGTTCAGGAAACTTTATAGAATCTAGAATATACCTGTGATATTTTGTGAAATTTCACATGATTGTATTTTAAGGCTTTTTAATTTTAGCTGTGGCCACCCATGAACAGTGTGGCCTTTTAATTTATAGTGTGGAAACTATGGGATAAATGAGAGATTAGAATTTGGCCCAAAGATATATTTTGCTTGGCCACTGCAATTACTTAAGCAGTTTTAAGTTTTTAATACTTTTAGACAGATAGACATTCTTTGTATTGGTCGTCACAATAGCATAACTAGTTGCCATTGTTTTATACTAGTGTGCTTCTCAAGTTTATGTTACTTAACTGATCTGTTTAGGTCGTTGTGTTTGTAGCTTCTGGCTTAGAACTTGTCCGAGAATGAATCTTTAAATACTCTTTAAAAAAACACATACATATGTGTATGTTTGTGTTTTTATATATATATATTTAAATGTACATATACATAAAAGAATTTACTAAGAGAATATGAATCACTTGTTTGGAAGAAATGACATATTATACTACAGAAACCAGAAGTCCTGGGTTTTAATCTCAGCTCTGCCATAAATTAATTGTTTAGCCTTGGAAAAGTCATTTTTTAACATCATAATCTTATTTTTTTCACTTGTAACTGAAAGTTTGGCTTAATCTATTGAGTTCCATGATGTCATTAAAAAGGGATTAAAGTCAAGATCAAGATTCAAGAAATTTTGGGTCTCCTAGGTGGCTTAATTGGTTAAGCATCTGCCTTTAGCTTAGGTCATGATCTTAGGGTCTTGGGATCGAGCCCTACATTGGGCTCTCTGCTCAGTGCAGAGTCTGCTTGTCCCTCTCCCCCTCCCCACCACTTGTTCTTTCTTTCTCTCTCAATTTCTCTCTGTCTCTCAAATAAATAAATAAAATCTTAAAAAAAAGAGAGAGATTCAAGAAATTCTCACACAAAAGACAAATTCAAGGTGCCTAGGTGGCTCAATTGGTTGGGTGTCCTGCTATTGGTTTTGGCTTAGGTCATGATCTCTGGGTCCTAGAATGGAGCCCCGTGTGGGGATCTGTGCTTAGCATGGAATCTGCTTAGGATTCTCTCTCTCTCTCTGTCTCTCTCTCTGCTTCTCAGCACCCTGAACCCTCTGCACACACTCACACTCTCTTGCTCAAATAATAAATAAATAAATTTCTTAAAAAAAAAGACAAATTTGTACTCTCTCTCATTCAGCTTTGTTATGAACTACAGCTTCATTTAATACAGGATTTATTTCATCTTATTTGTGTATCTCCTTGAATTTTCAACTTTTATCTTTAGAGACTTTTGGGGAATAATTCTTTCCAGTAGTGCTTCTGTCTTTGGAGTTGCTCTGATGTGACTTATTATTAGTTTGGAACTCCTGTTCCAGCCTCAGCATTTTATGATTGTTTGCCTTTTCATGCTACTGTCTGTCTCGACAGGTCATGGACCAACATGGACACTAAATACTGGACCCATACACTGAACACTGTAGAACTGACATGGAATAGTTAGTACTGCAGTGAGGGCAGCAGTCACCATGGAAGGACAGAGGAGGGGGTTTATTTCTCATTCAGTAAATTCTGAGGTACAACTAAGAGGATGTTATAGATTTTGATAGATGGAGATGAAATATAAAAGTGCTGTAGGAGAAGGAAGTATTGTGTACAAAGGTACTAATGCAGGGAAAGTTGGAAAATGTAATCTCCAAAATCTTGGTTTAGTATGAACATATTCTGAGGTAGGAGGAGTTGTGGGACATCAGTTTGGGATGATAAGGCAGATTTCGTCTAATTTGTGTACACCCATGAATTCATGGGTAATAATTTGAGAAGCTGGTACTTTAGACTATGAGTATCTTTATTTATTGCAGAACTTTATTTATTGTACATAATAGAACTTTATTTATTGCACAGGATAGAAACCCAATTCAAAATCACTTAAACGTAAAGGAAAATGTATTTGGGCCACCATATAACTGAAATTTCCAGAGTGGTTGACTCTAGGCACTGCTGGATCCAGTAGTCAGTGATATCTTTAGACATTTTTATCTTCTTGTCTCTACTTTCGTCTGGCTTGACTGTATTCTGGAGCAGCCTCTCTCCATATGGACCTCCCCCAGAGCTAAGTTTATATCGTACCAGTTTAGTTACCCTTTTTGAAAGAGAGTACCTCTCTCAGCAGTTCTAACTAAAGTCCCAGATTGACTGAAATGACTTTCCTTTAAAAAAAAAAAAAAATCACATGATCTCTGAGCTGTGAATTTGGCAAGAGGCCCCTAATATTGTGATTGGCCAAAATGGGGTCAACCCAATTCAAACCATATGAATTGAGTACCAGAGAGCAAAAGGGAAATTATGTTGCTGTTATTTGAAGAGGGAAAAACAATGTTTTGTAGGCAAAAAACATGGTGAGTTCTACAGTCATACATGGGAATGAGGTAAGGTAAACTGCGCAGAGAACAATTATTATAGCCCGGTAGTAATGGAGACCATGGATGAGGGTAGAAATGGTCAATGGATCCTAAAATCTAACGGAGAAATAGTTTCTGAAGAAGAACAATGATAATAGGAATGGAAAATAGTAAAGGACCTAGCAATATGAATGAAATTTGTTTTGAAATGGATAAAGGGATTAAGAGGTCAAAACTTCCAGTTATGAAATAAGTAAGTCACAGGAACGAAAAGTACAGCATAGGGAATATAGTCAATAATAATGTAATAGACTTACTGCTGTGAGCATCTTATAATGTATCTAATCACTGAGATACTATGTTGTACACCTGAAACTAATATTATATGTCAACTATACTTTAATTGAAAATTTAAAAAATTAAAGAATTTGTGATGTTTGCATTTCACTAGTTAGAAAATTTGTCGAGGATCTGAACTGAAATTTATCTTTGTCTTGTCTGTGAGAAAAGAACTTGAGATACAAATTAATTTAGTCTTAGAGATCATACTTAAACTACTTTGGTGGTTATAATTATTTTAAAAATAGCTTTGCGAATTGTAAATCATTCCTATTAGCCCATTAAATTGGATCAGTCGGTTTATTTTGGCAGCATTTTAAGTTACTCCATGTACTTAAAAATAGCAAAACTTCCTTTTCTTTAAAAATGTAATGTGATACTGCTTTTTTTCTATTAAAATAAAATACTATGTATATATAATGTACATGACATATACATATACGTGCGTGTGTGTATATCTCATATAATCACAAATAATCAGGAAATGATTGATTACCTGGTATCAACTTTTCAAACTTATCTCCCCTCTCTCCTCCACTAGAATCAGGTATTAAATGCTTCTGTAGCATTCTTAGATTATACTAGATCTCAGAATGAAAATGAATGAGTAAATTGTGGTTGCTCTCCTACTTAGTATCCAGTTTAGAAAAGCCAGCCTCTTTTTCAGTGGTCTGAACTGGTAACACGTGCATTTGAAGAATATATCCTGTATGCCAGGCACAAATAATAAAAATGTGAATAAGGCAGTATGCTTTAGGAACTAAATTTCATCTCTTGGCTATAGTTCTATTTCTTTCTCTCCTTCTTTCAGGTTTTTATTTATTTTTGTA
Organism: Lontra canadensis; assembly: GCF_010015895.1. Lineage (NCBI taxonomy): Eukaryota > Metazoa > Chordata > Mammalia > Carnivora > Mustelidae > Lontra > Lontra canadensis. The sequence continues at coordinate 15,994,625 of NW_022631005.1, forward strand.
GTAGTATTTGGACAATGTTCACTTGAGTCAACTTTTCTAAAGCAGTCATAAACTAAAATGTTTCTAGGGAAATCCCCACACTTAGTAACCTGTCTTTTAGTACAGTAGTAGATCTGAACTATAGGGGATTTTTAGCCCACAGTTTCTCTGTGTATCCAAGATTGAGATAGATATTTATTTGTAATACAGACTGTTTTGATGGGCTCCAAGATTTTCAGAAAATGTAAGTGGGGGGAGAATGTGAGCTAGCTTTTGTCACTTTTCCCCCCTTCATCATAAGCTTTTAAATACAGTGAAAAAATTTCATGAAATCTGATTATATTAAAGACATTTGTTATTTATGTGTCTCTCTGTGTGTGTAGCATTTTTATTTTGGGTTTTTCATTCAGATGTAGTGATTCTTAGCTTTCATTTTGTAACCTTGCTGAGTTTCTTCTGTTTTCTCAAAGGGAATTTGTAACTTTTTAAAACAGAAAAACATCAACTTACTTTTATTGAGAAGAATGTTTTTCTATACATAACATTTTATAAGAGGATTGTTGCCAAGAAACCAAGCAGTAGATTAGTGCCATTGCTGTGAAGGTTTAGGAGTCCTTGACACTTGGCAATTGGTAGAAATGAAGAGACTGTTAACTCGGGAGTTCATAAGGAGCGATTAGTAGAGCTATGTAATCAATTTAATAAAAGTATTCTTATTTTTGCCAGGTGTCCAAAGATATTTAATGATAGTCCTATTTTATTTGCACTATTTTTTGAAAACTATAAGAAAACAGAGGTTCAAAATTGAGGTCATGTTTGCTCTGAAATTTGAGTAATGTTTATTAGGTAAGTAGCGTTTATGTAAGTAATTATTTTCAATGTCTGATTTTGGTATTTAGAAATGGGAGAACAAAGATGTCACATATGTAGGCATCTACACATGAAGTAGGAATAGTGGCAGTTTTAGAATTGAGCTACCTGGAAAACATTTGAGCTTTGGAAACCTTATCTTAATACTTGTATTTTTTCAATCACTTTTATTTTAGATAAAATGCTGGCAGATGGTAGTGATCCACTTGAGCAGTGCTGAGTTTTCTTTATTTTTTTCCCCTGGAAAAAAGCTTCCAGAAAACTTTTGTTTTTTTTTTAATATGTGCAGCATGCATATGTTTTACATGTATTAACCATTATTAAAAATGCAGTTTGTAATTAGATGTCTGAAGCTGAGGCGAAGACCAGCCTTTTAGAAAATTACTGAAAAAGAAAGTTTTGATGAATACGCTCTTCATTTTTGCTGTTGCATCCTTCAGCCTCTCCGGCCCCAGAAACTAAGGAATTTACATTATCGATGTTTCTCAGCTATTTTGTTTTAGGATATCTCTGGATAATGTCATTTTTGATGAGAAACCCTTAAGTTATTGATGGTGTCAAAACTTGGAGAATTCAGATATTTATATTCTATTATTACCTCTTCTTTATTATAGCAAATAAGTTAATACTTCTGTTACTTAAGGATTTAAGCTTTCGGTGGACCTAAATAGTTATAAACTTGATGTCTCAGATGTTAGGAAAATTGTAGGTAATCTCTAAAGTAATATATTGTATTCTGTTTGTTTTTTTTTTTTAACTTTTTAAAATGTAGGGGGCGATGGGGAAATCCCTTCTCTCCAAGTTTATCTACGTGAGTCACCTGAGGTCTTCCTTCTAATAGAGTATAATGAAAAGGTGCCGTTTGAATCAGTATTTCCATGTTTGCAATTTAGAATATTTAGTTTGTACTTATCAACATTCATCTACATTTCTGTTTTACTTTTCATTTTGTCATACAATATTTTTTCAGCTGATAAGCACACCTAACCAAGAGTGACTTCTGGTTTTCATTGACATGGGCTGTCTGTTGTTCTCCCACTTATTTTACCTTACTGACTGCTGTGTTTGTTTGCAGCTCCAAACCACAGATTAGGCACATGTATATTAACTCATTCTGACACAAATATTAGGCCACAATGTGAATTCCTTCAGTGTATGGGCATTCCTAGGAACATATGATGGATTTTCATTTTCTCTTTTGTGCCCGTTTAGACAGTATTACGGAGTAGTTCTGACAGAGGGAAAGAGAACTGAACTAGAAGTCGGGGAGTCAACTTCAAGACCTAGTTCAGCCGCTCACTTGCATAAGGGCAAATCACTCATTGTCTATCTTCATCTACAAAATGATGACAATTACAAATAATATTCTTCCTGTTTATCTTTAAGATTTGTTATGAGGATCAAACGAGATAATGTCTTAAGAATATCATGTTAACTCAAGAGTAATATATTATTGTAAAGTTTGAACAGTTTTAGGTAGAATTTGTACTATTCTTCTGTGTGTCTGATTTTCTCTGAGTATTTTTTTTTTTTTAGTTATTCAATCTCTAGACTTTAGTTTGTCTGTTTTAAAATATAAGTAAAGAGAGATGACAAATTTATCTGTTTTAAAATATAAGTAAAGAGGGATGACATAAATTTTTTTTTTTTAAAGATTTTATTTATTTGTCAGAGAGTGAGACAGGGAGAGCACAAGGGGGGAGAAACAAACTCCCTGCTGAGCAGGGAGCCTGATGTGGGACTGGACCCTAGAACCCTGGGATCATGACCTGAGCTGAAGGCAAACACTTAATGGACTGAGCCACCTAGGTGTCCCAAATTAATTTTTTTTCTCCCCCCCCCCAAATTAGTTCTTTAATAAGAACATAATGTTTGAAGAATATCTGGCCCAAAGTCACAGTGTGCTGCTACATTTGTTCTTCCATCAGGTGGTTAATAGTGAGAGAGTAGGAAGAAATTGTAGAGGAGGTATTTTTTGTAGATTTTTAGCCTCCAGTTTCTTGCAATTCTGGTATCAATTTTGAGTTATAGCTAAATAACAATAATCAATGAAATATTTTAGTGGGTAGTGATTAATAATTAAAATAGTGGTCAGATTTATATTTTTGTAATTGGAAAAGTGAGTTAATAACTATTTATTCATTTTCTTCAACTAACATTTGTGTAATGACTCCTATTCTATAAGGCATTTTGTTAGGTACTTGATTTGAAAGTGTATTGAAAGAATGCTTGTTTATGAAAAAGGCAAAATGGAAGGTGGTTCAGTTGCATCCTTACTGAGTAATGACTAAAGTGTTCTTAAAGGGAAAACAAGGTAAACTGTTGTCTGCTGGATCTAGAGTTGTGATAACCCTTGGTGCTTTCTTATGGAACAGTGGCGTTTCCTATCCCAGTGATAAAATGATTGTGACTTTCTAACACAAAGCAGTTATTTCACATATATGGCTTCATCTATTTGTTTAAACCCCAAGGAAAGGAATTATGTGAATATCGGAACATGCAGAATTTTTACATTAGTTTTAATAAAAAATAACAGCTGAACATCATAACTGCCAAAAATTTTGATAAGTGGAAATAAATGTTCTAATATTTTTCTTGAAGTTGATATGAATGTTAGGAAACATAATAAAAACTTCTTTTCTTGTTCACAATAGAAATGGCCATTTTAGATCAGCTGTGTCACTGGCTACCATATTAGTAGAGATCATTTAGCTTGAAAATATCTTTAAAACTTAAATATGTCAAAAGCTTTGTATTAATAGATAAAATTTTGGGGACCTCATGAATATTAGTTTTGTATTTTTTTTCTGCAGGAATAAGCTTTCCTTCTTATTTCTTTCAAATATCTCTGAACGCATTTTTAGCCTTGAGAATTGGGGATGAAGGTAATATGTGCTTCAGGAGAATCGGAGAAGCATTTGACTGGCCTGTTACACAGAGTGACATCTAGCCTACTCATTCAACCCACTTTTTTTAGGCATTCTATTTAAATTGCTGCTTATACCTAGTAAAGGAGTAAACCTCAGATCAACACTCCCAACTACTCTCAAGCCTGCTTTTCAGTTCCTTCCTTCCGGATCATTCGAAGTCCTCTTTCCACCCATTTCTTTTGCCCTTCACTTCCAACATTTCACCAGAGCGGCTCACTAAATAACAAACAATTCTGAATAGTTATTAATAATGCTTTAGATTTTGTCACTGCTAGACAGTATCACTGATTCCATTCTACTTGGACACTGTTAGGAATGGTGTGGAAATGGCCAGTCTGTGAATGAGGGAAAAGAGAAAAATCTATAAAGTAACAGATAATTAGCTCATGGGTTTTTGAACAAGTGAAATTCAAAAGTGAATATCCAAAGTATATTTTAGGGTTACTTTTGTGTCTTATGATATTTAATACTGTCCTTTCCTTGAACTTTTAGAAACAAATATCATCATAAATTTGCCCAGGAAATATTTTGTTACTATTTCTGAGTTCCCTGAGGGCAGAGGCTTTGTCTTTTTCACAACTATTCCCAAGGTCTAATTCTTAGTGTTCAGTGAATATTTGTTGGATTAATGAATAAATAATGAAGATACCAAGGAATGTCGATAAAACTTATAAGGCCTATACTTTTTGCTATGTGCAGTGTTTCAGTCATATTTACTTACAGTTAAGAGATACATAGAAGGACAAGGCTAGCTGATTTTACTATTTAGCAGATGATTTACATATTTTACAAGTTTATATGCTCCCTATTTTCTTTTCTTCTCTGTTTTCTTGTTCTACCCATTACAGTGCCCTGCGTATGGTTCCTGCTTAATACTTTTTTTAAATGTTTGCATGTATATTATGCTTTACTTTTGTATAATTACAGATCTCTTCTTATGTAATTAACTTTTCAGCACAGTGAATAAAGTAGCTATTTTAGTGGTTTTCACTTTTCTGTTTTGAATTTTTTTTTCAAGTAGCAGAAGATAGGAGTTTAATGAATTTAAAGCACATCAGGTAGAATTTGAAGTGATAAACAGGAGCTACAAGATAGAAATACTGAGACTTTTCTTTCTCTATGGTATGATGGCAATATATACAAAATGGTTACCAGTTGTTAGTTTACTGGCAGAAAAACTTTCGAGAGTACAAATGCACTGAGAGAAGTTGGTTTCATGAGACATGAACTCCCTATGAGGTATTAAACTCAGGACTCTTTTAGGAGCGTACAGATTATGATGAAGGAAGAGAACAGTAGAGGAATAATAATAAATTATGATTCCTGGAGGTTCACCTATTGGCAGTGATATCGATTTACATGGTCTGCTTTGTAGGAAGAGCCTATCACTGTATCTTTCCACAGAGTATTGCTTGACCTTTGTAGCCCTTTTGAGAATTTTCAACCATGCCATATTAGGATACCCTCCCAATTCATCCCTTCTTTTTCATTTATTTACTGTGTTCCTTCACATCACTGAAAACTTTGTCATTGTCTGTTTCTTGGAAATGTCATCAATTTGACCATCCTCTTGTCCCTTCCTCTCTATTAATATCCTTTCTTATCAAAGAAAGGCCTAAATTGCTTGCATTTCAATTGAATATACTGTATAGCTATCTTCTTTGCTTTTATAATCATCTATTTACCACCATTTAATAGATAAGGAAACTGAGGCCAAGAGGTTTAATTATTTTTCAAACACTAAGTAACTAAGTGGTAGAAATGAGATCCAGCCTAGTCCTCTGTGACTCAGTAGCTCAAGCCCGTAACTGCTACTCGCCATCACTTCTCCTCTGACAGGTCTTGTGCTGGTAGCCTTTGCTGCCTTCCCCTGATAAGAACCATCACCTCTTGGTATACAACTCGGGTTCTTAATCATATATACATAACCATGAATTCCTCTCTTCTGTAGAGGATACACTTTCCACATAGGGCAAGATACCATGGAATGCCTTCTCTTCCAATTTAACTTTCCCTCGTAAATTTCTCTTCATCTGTTTCTGGTACCTTGGATACACTATTCTACTTCACCATCCTGCTGTCATCACATCCCCAGTTTGAATTAGACACCAGTCAGCGTGCTTCTTCTGACATCGTGGCGCTAAAGAAGATGCTCTTAAGCAACCATGTGTTGGATATGACCTGGTCCTCATAGCTACAGTTGATTGTGGATGAGATGGCTTGTTACTCAGAAACAGCCACATCACAGCTAGGCATGTAAGCTGTGACATGGTCTTCTGAGAAAAAAAATCACTTAAGCCAGTTGGGTTCTTTTCTTGGGGATTTGAATGAAGAAATATAGATAAACTGGGTCAGTCAGTGGTAGGATTGGTAGGCTAAGGATCCTGAGGTGGGACCTGGAGAGTCCCTAATGGGTCATATGCCAACTGAAGTTGTAAGAGAGAAGAAACTATCAGGAAGCAAAAATAGATAAGGGAAAACGAAACAGGTGCCGAGAGGGAGGAGATGCCATGAGAAAGATAGCCTGTATCCTGTGTGAAGGAGGTGTACAGAGAACAGCTGGTCCCCAGACCTCCTCTAGATAGCTTCCCAGTTCTTGTCTCAGTTCTTATGGGAAACTTCACTGTATTTGAGATAACTTCTGCCCCTGTTTCTTGGTCTTCACAAAGCCTGGCATCCAGTGATTATTAGTGACTTACTGAATTATTTCAGCTAAGATGAAGTCCCTGGAATGCATACTTTCTAGATATGATTCTACCCATGTTATGTTTAGTTTGTTATAAAAGGTGCGTTTTGATTTCCTTTGCTTCAGCCATCCCCCCAGCAGTTTTCATGAGTAATAGTACCTTGGGATCGCCCTAATTCAATTATCAAAAGATTTCAGTCACTGCTAGTTATTTTTCTAACAAATAAATTCTTACTCATGTCATTAAAGAATGACCACTCGGTCCTTTCCTTGGGAGGGTTCTATCCATCTTAAGTATATTCTCTATTTTGTTCAAGATAACTTGCTTACCATTGGCACACTATGTTTCCTATGATTGACGGGAATGGATGAATGGCCACATTACAGAATAATTTAAACGCATACACAAATAGAGGGAATAGATGATGATATTTTTAACCCTTTAACAATTACACTTGAATGCCTAAACCTTGTTCTATTTAAACTCTGCCTAGTTCTTTCCCGATCCAGATTATATTGAAGTAGATTGCATACATTTCATTTGTAGCTCTATGTATTTCACTGGGTACTTCTAAAAGATAACCTTTCTTAAAAAATAAAACGTAACTGCAAACCATTATTACCCTGATAAAAATCCTAAGTAATTCCTTAATATCATTAAATACTTCTAACCTTAAAATATGGTATTTCCCATAAATATGACCATATTATATCATAAAGAAAGGGGAAGGCACTCTCCCTGAGTCCAGACCATGCTCATGATGCTGTGTATGAATGGTTCCCCAACAATAGCTACCTTGTGTTCACAGAGCTGAAGTATGATGCTTCTTATTTGAGGAATGATAAATCACTGTTGATTTAGTGGCTCATTTAGTGTCTTTAATGCTTTGTATTCACTTAGTTTTCCTCTGTATCTTATAGGTTGCATTGCATTATAGAAATGATACTCTCTGGCGTTGTGCAGAAGAAAGCCTGTGCCGCCGCAGGGGGCAGCCCTGCCTATACTTGGGCCCTGGGCATCGACCTTTATACTTAAATACCTTTTAAGTCTTTCTAGTATGCAACCAGGGTTGAGAGTGCTGGTCTAAATTGTACTATCTGGACTTAGTATGAATAATATTATTATCTATTATAATTTTCTTCACCAGTTCAAGATTATAAATATAAATATAACTCAGTAATTTTGTTAGATTTGTTTCACTTGCTGGGTATTTCCTTTCCTTTTGTTTTGTTACTTTTGAGGGATAATTATAGTAGTATGAAACATTCTGTCCACATAAAAGCTTATTGAAGAGGTTAAATATTCTTGCTAATTAAAGAAAACACTAATTGGACAGATTGCTGTTTTATATTAGTAATCTTAATTTTTAATCAGAGCACAATTTTTTTAAGGAATGTTGCGATCTTACACTTTTTTTTCACTAATTGAGTGACTTAAATATTCAGATTATTATTATTATTTTTGAATAGTTGGTCTGTGGATGGGACAGAAACAAGATGTAAAAATTCCTTGCAGTATCATGAGGTTTATAACTCTCAGTCCTTATCCATACCTTTACTGATCTCTAAATTATCTAAATATCTATCTATCTACCTACCTAGGTAGAGTTAGTACATTTACCCAGCAAAATATCATTAATTTTCTTTGCACTTTTCATAATTCTACTTATACATTTGACATTAGTATGTCAAATCTTACTTGGTAGGAAAGGAAACTGATATGTTCAGAAGCCAAATGGTTTCTCTGTTTTCAAAAAGCAAATTGGTAGGGTTGGTTAAAATAGTAGCCTGTAGTTTATCTCATTCAAAAGCATTACTTTTCAGTGTCATGAAAGCTTAAATTTTAAAATATTAGGTTTCACCCGTCGTTTGGTTTCACTAAAACAACACGTTTTCAGGAATTCTTTTAATAACTTTTTAATTTGCTTGGCAATCTTTTATTGCACCAATGTGACTCTCTGTATTAGTTTCCCAAGGCCTCTGCAACAACAGAATTTATTCTCTCACAATTCTGGATGCTGGAAGTCCAAAATCAAGTGTTGGTAAGACTGTGCTTCCTCTAAGGGCTCAAGGGAAGAATCCTTTCTTGCCTTTGGCTACCTTCTGGTGGCTCCTTACAGTCCTTGGCATTTCATGGTGTGTTGCTGCATCACTGCAATCTCTGACTCTGTGGGCACATGACCTTCTTCTCTGTATCTCTCTGTTCCTTTCCTCTTTTTATAAGGACAGAAGTCACTGGGTATGGAGCCCACACTAATCTAGTGTGACCTAACATAACCTGATTACATCACCAGAGACTATACAAATAAGGTCATATTTAAGGTACAAGGGGTTAGGACTTGAATGTATTTTTTTTGATACACCACCATCCCACTGCAGCCCAGTACACCATCATCCTTGAATTCACTGTGTTTTTGGGTGCCTGTTACTTGCTAGGTGTTCACTAAATTTTTACTAAATAAAGGACTGCCTGGTGCCGTCATATGCATGCAGTAAGGCAAATTATAGTCATTATTTCTGGAACTAGGACAGTAAAAAATCATACAGCCCATTCGTTCCATGTAAAAGATGATGTGTTATCTTTAGTTTATTGGTAAATGCAACAAAGAAGTTTGAGGGACTTGACTATAATCACATAGATACTGTCCACTGGGTGGTAGGTACAAAATTTTTATTGTTTACCTGATATTATAGTCTTCTGTGATACCTCCTTTTTTCTTATTAATTAGTGTTTTTAGATTAATACCTGACATTGAGATGACAGATATTAACATAGTTAGGACTTCAGAGCTCTTCTAATCAAACTGCTGTTATTTTACATCCGAGGTCTGAAAAGGTTAAGTGAGTTGTTGAAAACCAGGGGTAGGTGATGACATTTCTGGGTGGATCCTGAGTGTTTAGTATTGAATTCTGTAATTTGAAACTAATGTGGCAAATTTGATATCACCCAAAAGACACTGATAAAAATCGATAACAAGCTTGAAAATAAATACTGAAAGAATTTGAAATAATTTAAAAGCAAAGATAAGGGGTGATTTAATTAATCAGCAATATTGTTCTCTTGTCACTGAAGGCAAATAGAAAGAAAACAGTCTCAAACACCAAGAAAAGCAGATTCAGGTTTATTTTCCAACTGGAAAGACTGACAGTGGGATTGTTGAGAATTGTCATGGGAAATTTGAAAAGGAATGAACTCAAAACCGAACGAAAACAAAACCCACACAAATCCACTTATTAGTCTAGTCCTACCTGGAAATTTCAAATTTTTTTCAGATCCACTTCTTTGCATACTTTACTTCTTGACTCAGGCCACATCAGTACTTTCCTCTCAGAATGCAACTTTAAATTTATTTTACAAGGTGAGATTTCCAACCACTGTAGTCACAGTCTTCAGATCCTTGAATCTGTGGCTCCTCGATGCCTGGTTTTTCTGTTTCCTATAACACAGGACATGATGTAAATGGTGGCTTTCGATTCTCTGACCTCCAGATTACAGCATAGTATTCATACATTAGACTTCCTCTAGATGGATCAAAATTTTGTGTCTCTTTGATGCCTTCCAGGGCTGAGGGCAGAAGGAGGAATGCGGTATTCCTGTCTACTGTATTGGTCCATCCTCTTCTGGGTTCTGACATGGCTTTGGCTCTTAGATGGCTTTTCTAGCTGTGAATGAGTGTCACATCTCAATTGATTAGAATACCTCTTGTTGAGTTGGTTCTGTGACTGAATTTCTTTATGTACTGGATGCTCTGACAAAATCATTTTGCCTGCATATCACTTGTATGTAACTACATGCTCTTTTCTATGGATTGCCTTTCTTATGTCTTTGCCTTCCCTTTTTATAAATATAAGCAATTATAAGCTCGTAAATTTCTATTTTACTTTATTTTAAAATATAATCTAACCTGTTTTCTCCCACTGGCTTTTACAAGCTATCTAGAAACAAGACAACTCAAAAAAAAAAGAAAAAACCAAAATAAATAATTAAGCCTTGCTTGTTAGTGACTGTACATTTAAGTGGCTCTCCTTGGCTTGGAAAGGAAGACAGTTGGCAATCAGAAGTTTCTTAAACCTTCCTCTTCCTATTGCATTCAGTGAGAATTTCTTAATACCAACCAATGTTTAACATTTTAAGGCAGCGGCTCTGGGGACTTCAAAGGCAATTATGGTTATTAGCCCTCTTTTTAGTTGTCAAACAGGGTAGCAACTGCCTGTGTTAAGCATTAATTAAGAAGAAAGTGGACATGATGGATTAATTTGGGCCAGTTCAAAATACCAACCATCTAAGCTTTCTAGCTGGTGTCTCTGATGGAAAAGTTAGAGAAATTCTTCATTACTTAATTCTACTTATACTTTGTAGGTGTCAGTGTTGGATTTTCTTTAAAATGATAGCTAATCAAGAGTTATACAGACCCCCAGTGGGTAATTACCAAGTCTATCAATACAGATCCATGTATAGCCTAATGTATTTACTTTCAGTGTTGTCATTTATTAGCCATAAGATTTGGGAGAAATAGCTTAATTTTTCAGAGCCTCAGTTTTCCTGCCTCTTAAGGGGTTGGGTGAGCCTGGTTGTGGTGTATTAAGGTGGGTATTAAGGAGGGCGCATATTGCATGGAGCACTGGATGTGGTTCATAAACAATGAATCTTGGAATGCGGAAAAACCAAAATTAAATAAAAAAAAATGGGACAAATATACTTAAACCTTGTAGTATAATGTATGTAAGGAACCTAATGTGGTACCTGGCTATGGGGCATATAGAAGGTACAGTATTTTTTTATATTTGTATTGCAGTGTATAGTTTTCTCACTTACTATTTCATCCCATTGCATCCCTTCTTACATACAATGCCATTCCCTTTCAACTGAAACTATGAAGCGGTCAGAAAAGATGGTGATTGTACCTTTCTCCTATATAAGAAAGCTGTTTTAGAGAATGATTAGTCCACATGGCTATTTATGCTTAGGTTTTCTGATTCCTAGACCCCCAGAAGCATTATCCTTTTCCCCATGTTATTTAAACTTCTGACTTCCTCCTTCACTCATTTAAGGTTCTAGCTATAGGGGGAAGGGGTTAAAGGGGCCAGGGCTTTAATGGAATTCTTGGTGTCTTTAAGTCTGTATGCAAATGAAATAACAGATATTTAAAGGGCTTTGGAAAATAATTTATAATGCTAAGCAAACAAAATTGAATGTTTCTTTTAATTATTTTGAGTTATAAAATTTATTCTCTTAACAGTCACATTTTCTGTACTTTCTGGTAGGTTAGAAACATCTATAAAATAATCAGTTCCAAAAAAGTAAACAAAAACTTCCTATAGCCATTTTATGTTCCAGTTGCTATGTAAGTCTTATTCAAATACTTTCTTACTGGCAAATTCTGAATTGCTACTAAGGCTTTTGTTGAAGAATTTCTGAGAGTTACTTATTTTTTGTTGGAGGAACTAATTTTATTAACATGTGGTAATTAACCACCACTTTAGGAATTATGAGCAAATAATGGCATTGCTGGATTATCTGTTTTCTCTAAGTTCACTGAAAGGAAACGTTCCCAATAATCATGAACACTTGTAGAAAATCTTGTGAAAAATTGATAGAAAGTACTCTGCTCCTCTACCATACCTGGGATTTAAAAAACAAAGATTGGTCCACATTATGCAGTATGGTGCATGTGCACTCTGTCTGCACGTAGTTCCTTCAATGTAAAGAACTGGGGCAGGTGTTATTAATAAAAAATAATAATAAATAACCCCTTCTATTTTAAATAGGGATGCTATTCTGCCAGCTTTGAAGCTCACACATACTCTCTAACTTACCCCAGCTTTCGCTCATCTGGTCTTTAAATGGCTCCTTTCATGTGGTCAGCCCACGAGCCATGCGTACTGCCGCTCAATCACGCCACTGTACGTCGCCATCATGAGGGTGGTTTGCATGATTTGCATTTCCTGTACTGTTTGAGCTTCAATGAGCTCTAAGCACCACGTTTGAGGAAACCACTGCCAAATAATGCAATGATTTAATGATTTTAGTCAAACCAGATGAGTTTGTGCTGGAGTCAGGCTACCAAGTCTGGGGTGGGGGTGAAGAGATATTGTCAGGATATCCTATTTAAAAAGGATTTTTCACGATGTCCGTACATGTGAGATGTGAATTTCTTCACAAATCTGGTCATGGAAGAGAAGAAGGTTACATTTGGGAGGATAATACTGAAGTGCTGTGATGAATAACCGTATATATGTTACTCTTAGAAAATTTGGTCTTTAAAATTTGAGTTACATCATGCTGCCAGTGTATTTATTGTGACAATAATAGAATTTGATGGCATTAATTTCCCAACCACACAGAGTTAAATTTAGTCAAAGTTGAATACATTGATAATGTGCCCCCTTGTCCTTTTTAAAAGAAAGCTTGTATTTTATTAAAAAGTGGTTGATAGAAGCTGTCGGACAACTACTACAGAATTGGCATAGTAATGGGCCAATGAATAGTTACTAAAGTGGGGAAGAAAAAAAAAATATCTACCAGATACTAGTCTTCATGAAAAACATAGACAGATGGGGAGACAGACCTATATGATGCCACAAATAGATGAATATCTTGTAAAGATTTCAAACAAATGTTGAAAGATCCAGGGAAATTTTAAAAGTGGGTTTAAAAGTATATCTTGTGCTTATAAATAGTGTATTTATTTCTGCTCACCTGAAGCCCAACCTGTAAATTGCTCATGAAATATTTTATCAATATTAAGCAAGAAGAATGTGGACTGAATCTATATATAACCACAAGATATTAAAATGGATCTCATTAATAACATTGACTTTAATGTCTCTTAGACTTCTTACACTCAGATATGATGTTATAATGCCTACAAGAAAACTTCAGCAGAAATCCTGTTAACCGTTAATTAATACCAGCCTCAAAGAGTTCCTATTCTTATTACAGATAATTGAGGAATAGTTATTCTCTTTGCCCATATAATGTATACTTCATGAAAATGCATGTGATAATATGCCGTGGATGCCGCTCACTGGTTTTTAGTTTAGTACTGGTTCACTCGGTTATATCCTACCAGCCAATCAGGTGTCTTTCATACATTCCCTACAGCAGTTTGAAGACACTCTAAAGAGGAAGCTTCAAAGCCACAGGTACTTACCTAGGGAAGTACTGTATAATTACTTACGTTAAGAAAAAGCAGGCAACTCGTGTGGATGGAAAAAAATAACATTACATCTGCACTAAAGTGGCTTTGCATGTTGCATGTAAGATGCAACCATTTAAGCCTGAGAACATACGTCATGTGCTGAGGACTGGAGTGTTGAAGGCCAGCCTTTACTTCCTTTTTAATTCTGTTTATTTGAAGAGAGGAAAACTTGTCCTCCAGAACCCTTTCAGGTACTCAGCTTGACACACTCACTGATAATATTGGAATGCTGCATTTTAGGTAATGTCATAGCTGTTATATAGATTATTAAAATTATTATTGCTTATTAGGTAAATTAGCTTTGAGGAAATTAAGCTTATTAATGGAGATTTTAGCTTTATGTAAATACATTTGAATAATGAATACTATTGTACCAACTTTTCTTTGAACACTCTTCTTGGTTACTTAGTTCCTAAGAAACTATTTTTTTGAATATAAAAATAAATTGTATTTTTAGATGCTTAATCCCATGGGGGAAAGGAACACATTTTGCATTCATTGTCTTTAATTTATTAAACAATTCTGTAATGCACTCTGTGCATAGATCATGAAAACCACTGGCACACATTTTTCTGACCTCACCAACATAAGCTGCACTCTTGTGGCAATCCCAGCAAATGTGTTTATAAAGATTCGAGAAATAATAGTCTTGTGACTAAATAAGAAACAGAAGCTAAAGCTAAGAGCCAAACAGATACCTATCGGTTTCCTTGAGTTTAATCTGATTAAAAACATGGCTCTCAAAAACAGTAAATACAATGTCACATCAGAGAAGCAGTATATGATAAATATAGTTCATGACAGGAAATCGTTATTAAATCAGCATTACTAGTGAATCTGTTATGGAAATTTCCCTGTAAGTTAGTTAAGGCTCCCCCATTTCTCACCTCCAATGCACTGCTGTACTTTTCTGCTTTACTGTTAAGTATATCATTATCTGTTGACTGAAGGGCAGTTTTCCTACTTTTAAATAACTCCCACATTTATTGCTGTCACTAATCAGATACGAACTGTCTCTTCACTTCAACCAGAAACATTGGTATACAGAGTAGAAGAGAATCTGTGCTGGTCATTGGCCATCATGACCTAAATACAGCAAACCTAAAGGCAGCAACCTTATGACTCTTAATGACGGCAAGCCGTTGTTTCGAATGAGAAACACAGCAACTTGTTTGAATCTCAGATTATGGATAGCCATCTAAATTTAAAAATAGTAATTACTTCACATAAAAACAATAGAACTTCATATCTGACTTCATCAAGAACATATCATCTTTCCTCTTTGCTTTGAAGAAATACAGGTACAACATTAGTCAGTATAACCCGTGTACTTGTAGCTAAACTCAGAGTGCTCTAATTTTTTAACAGTTCAGAAAGCATTTTTTAAAAAGAAATATTTTTACAACGCAAGAGGATTATTTGGCTGACTTACATTAATGAAACATTTTGGCACTTGTTAAAGATTTCATCTAGCTATTACAACCACCCCCAAAAAATCTTGGTTTCCATTTAAAATGTCACCAATGTGGAAAAAATACCATCAATCAAATTGCATATCTTCTAACTAAAGAGAAAAAAAGAAAAGTCAAATGAAAAGGAAACAAACAGTGAGCCTCCAGTACATTTTTGGCTTCTCTTAAAGAATTCTATATTAGATATGGTCATTATCTGTGGCTTTAAGATTATCTTTTTTTTTTCCTCTTTGTTCCATTGTATGCTTTCATCTTCGCAGGAAAAAAATCCACTGAGTAATATTCCTAACCTTATGCTGCTTCAGTCAGACACTGGGAATTCTTCAGTTTTTGTGAATGAGAACAGTAAGAGAAATTATTTTTCTGGAGAAACATAGGGGCCCCATTTTACAATAAAGAACTACAAAATTGCCTATCATTCTTTATGTCCCTCTTTAAAATTATTCTTAAGGCCTTAGTGGGAACAAAGACCCCCTTCCTAGGAAACTTAAATACTAAATCCTTCTTAGGAGTTTCATACAGGAAAAACCTGGGTGCAAGTGGGGGACCCTTATCTGTTAAAGTTTAGCCTCTTTCCAAGCAATACAATTAGAAAACTGAGTGGCTATGGCCTGTGCTCTCTGAGTTCTGTCGGTGATTCTGGTCTAATGAAGCTTAGCCCTTTCTCCAGTCTTTCTTTGCATTAGGACTGTTTCACTTTTAAGTTAGGACAGAATTCCTAGCCCCATATCATGAAGATGGTTCGAACCATCTCCTTCTGTGCTCATATATGTATGGAATAAAGGGATGGCTCACTTTTCTGCTATTACTTACCTTTAGGAACATTCAGCTTGATTGCATCACACACCTGCTGTGGAAAGGATATCTAAGCCACAGTAGAAAACGGTGATGTGAGATGAAACATAACACTATTTGGAGGCTTGGCATGGAATGTACTAGAATGTATGCAGTTCTATAATAAAATCACATGTGTATGATTACAACTCTTTCACAGAAAAACTACCCCAATATCTTCTTAAAGTTCCTCAGCAATGGCTTATTTATAGGCCATGTGAGAGATCGCTGCAGTAGTAACATACCAGCTTCCCGTAACCATTTTGTGTAATAGCAAAGCCGGAGCAAAGTGGCATTGAATAGTCTCAAAACAGTTGGATAAGCAAGGCATAATTATATTCACCTAACATATATGGAAATGTGCTGAGAGAGATTAAGTTATTTGTGCAAAGATAGGCCACTTTTAAGTGGCAGGCGGAAGAAAAACCAGGTTTTCTGGCTTACACTTTTTGTGCTCTACTGTCAACAAAGAAATATACTTTATTACCTGAAAATGAGAGGATTGTTTCCCCTAGAAGTCACACTGGTACTCTTGCTGTCAAAGTGGCCTTAATCTAGGAGGCTTTTAGCTCAGGCACTCTGGCCAGTGGAGGGTAATCTGAAAGACTATAAGTATTTCTATTTTTTTGATTCACTTCTTCAAAATGCCAACTTTGATGATATAAGTAATCAGCGAAGCTTTGTGGGGGAGATAACGTGTTCCTCTGACTCTTCCTACTTTTTACATAGCAGCCAGAAGTTACTAATTAGGGATCAGGGAGAAAGATGAATGGAATACTAACCTTCTGGTGACCCAAGAAACCCCTGAAAATGTGGCAAAATGGGATCAAACTTCCTGATCAGAAGCTCCTTTTTGATTCTTTTTCTTTTGCCTTCCATGAGCTCCTCTCTAACCAATCCATCCATTTCAGTCTCCACATTTCTCTGAGCAACGTCTTAGGCTTTCAGGTACCTTTCCTTTTCTGGTTTTCTCTTGTAACCAGTTCTTCGCCTACATCACAGGCTGACTGGTGAGTAGATGCTGCAAACTGAATGGAGCCCAACAAGGTAAAAGGGTGTGAGACACCTCAGGAAAGCCTCTCCTTGTCAAGTGAAGGCAAAGAGGCTTCTATCTGCCGACAGCTGAGGTACAGTGGTGAGGCACTGAACATAAATTTACAGATCAAAATAATACTCTTCCAGGGATGGAATACGGAGCAACGTGCTGCAGCATTTCACCTTGCATGCGCATGGGTGGGAGATAGATGGTGACAGTCCTCAAAGCAGGAAGCTTGTATCCTCTGGAGACAGTGATCATAGGACAGTGTTCTTTACCTGAGTAATGGTAGATGACGTTTTTATACTGCCTCACAATGTACTTATGTCCACATGGTTTCATTTTTTTCCCTCATAGCAAACCCTAAAGAGTAGGTTGGCATAAAAATTCTTTTATACAATAGGTTTGAAAAAGTATGCTGTGCTGAAGTTACCCATTAGGAAATTTTAAAGACTTGAACCCAAGATCTCTAATGTAGCAAATTATTTCCCCCCTCATTATACCAATGTCTTTGATTCTCAAACAGGATGCATTTCTCTTCTTCCCTCCTCCCTTCTCAGTCTCACAAAAATAAATGCCAGGTACTGTACAAGCACTGGGTAAACTGAGGTGAACAAAAGAGCCGTATTCCCTACCTTTGTGGAGCTTAGTCTACCCATCTTAAGCCTGGAGACTAGTTTGGCAGTCACCAGCCACATGTGGCTATTGAGCCTGTGAAATGTGGCAGTTCTGAATTGAGATAAGCTATAACTATAAAATACCCACTGAATTAAAAATGTCTAGTTTGAATAAATAATGAAATTTTTTTGGGTAATTTTTACATTAATTATATGCTGATAATATTTTAGATGTATTGAATTAAAGACAGTGTATTATTAAAACTGATTTCATCTGCTTTATTTTGCTTTGCTAAATGGCAACTAGAAAATTTTAAATTATATATATCAGTTGGATCTGTGGCTCACTTATTTCCATTGGATAGCAAGCTGTGACCTAAGGGGAAGTGATTTTGTAGGGTTCATTCAGCAGTTTATAGTACTTCTGTGGTTATGTTTTTTTATGCTGAAACATTTGGATCATTTGAAATTTGTCCTGGTGCTTGCTGGTCTGGATCCCAGTTTACTTTTTCTCCAGATGCCTACCAAGCTGACTCAACACCATTTATTAGTTGGTTCGTCTTTGTTTGGAGAGGCTACCTTTATCATATGCTTAGTCATTGTATGTATTCTGTTTCTGGATCTGCTCTTCTTTTCCACTGGACTGTGTCTGTGTTTAAATTAATGTTATACTTGCTATTTTTGAGACTTTAAAGTATTTTTTAATATTTGGTGAGGTTAATCTCCATCTCCACCTCCAGTTGGTTGTCCCTTACCCCCTACCCACCATCTCTGACAACATCTTGGCTATTGTTTTCTCATGATCTTTAGCTATGGAAATTAGGATTTGTTTTTCCAGTTTAAAATAAGCAAAAACAACCTTAAAAAAAAAAAAGCAAAAACAACCTTCTTAAAATCGTGATCAAGACTCAAAGAGAATCGATGTCTGTTTATGTTAACTCTTCCCATCCAAACTCTTCTTATCGAAAATGAAAAGGTACAGATTTTCATTTTTTCAAGTAATCTTTCAGATTCCTTCAGTAATACTTTAGCATTTTCTTCATAGAGGTCTTACCCATTTCTTAAATTTATTCCTAGGAACTTTACCTATGTATGTCTACTACTGCTTATGCAATCTTTTCTTAAATGCTTGCTGTATATACATATATGAATACACACAGAAACATGTACATATACATACACATATATGTAGGTATAAGTATGTATGCTATATATATCATCAAACATAATATTTTAAATATTTCAATAATTTAAAAACATACCAATTTTGTAGTCTGTAAGCTTACCAAATCTCTGATTCTTTTTGATAAATAGGTTTTTGGTTGATGGTCTTGAGCTTTCTAATCTTGTCCACAAATACTAATACATTTACTTCTGTTTTCTTTCTTTCTTTTTTTAAAATTTACTTATTTCTTTACATTTTTTTTCTTTCATCTTTTTCTCTCTTCTAATTCTTGTCGGCTGGTTCCTGAAGCGCAATGCTAAATAGTAGTGGTGATAGTAAGTATTTTGTTGTCTTGTTTCTGACTTTAATGTTTCATCTTAAGTGTGAAGCTGGCTTTCGAGTTGAACTGAATGTATTTTATTATAGTGAAAAAAATGTATTCCTATTTGAAGAGTAACAATCTTTATTGAATTAAAAAATCATGAATAGTTGTTTAATTTGTTAGATGCCTATTTATGGTCATGTGATTGTTTTTTCCTCTTTAGAGCTATTGAAATGATGACTCATTGATTTACTAATATTGAACAATGCTCGTGTTTTGAGGAAAAAGATATCTTGTTAATGATGTTTTACTGTCTTCATACCTTTCTAAGTTCTGTTTGCTACTATTTTATTCAAGATTTTGGCATCTATTTGTAAGTGAGATTATCTATTATATATTGGTTTTGTTATACTCACTTCATAAAAATAAAATAATTTGGAAGTTCGCCACCCCCTTATCAATACCACTTTAAAAAGAAATGGACTTATCTTCTCTTGAAAAATTTGGTAGAATTTCCCTGTGAAATCATGCAAGCTTGGTGCCTTTTTTGGCTTGGAATGGTGGTAGTGTTGTAGTGATGGTGGTGGATCATTTTTAGGAGGCAACTTTCTCGGTCTCGGGAAAATCTATTTTTGTTTGTTTTGATTTGTTTTTTTAGATTCTCTACCTCCTCTGAACAGTAATTTTTTTTTTTTTCTACAGAACTGTGTGTGTGTGTGTGTGTATGTGTGTAGTTCTTTTGATGTTTAGGAAGTTTTACTTTTACTGGTTACCTTCATAATTAAATCTTTTGATAACACCCTAAGGTCATTAATTATTTCTTCTCTTTTTTTTGAGAGAGAGAGAGCGCACAAGTGGAGGGGCAGGGTAGAGGGAGAGGGAGAAGCAGACTCCCTGCTGAGCAGGGAACCCTGATGTGGGGCTCAATCCCAGAACCCTGAGATCATCACCTGAGCCAAAGGCAGACGCTTAACTGACTGAGCCACTCAGGCACCCCTACTAATTTTTAGTTAGTATCTATTAGTTCTTTGTAATCAATAATGATAAAACTAATATGTTCCCACTCATCCATTGCTCTTTCTCTATCATCTGATTTCAGGTCAACATTACTATTTTTTTTTTTTTACCGATATAGTCTTTAAATATGCATATACTTCTATAGTTTGATTTGTAATCTTTCAATAGTATCTGAAGACTACCAACTATTATGGTTAAGGCAATTGGTGAATTTATTCTACTTCCCAAATTTCTTTTACTTTTCCTTCTACAGTTTTATTTTATCTTCATGGTCAGAATAAAGATCTTTTATGTTCTATTTTGCCACCCCAATTCCTGTATTTCTTTTGATGTTAGTTCTATGGCTAAATGTATTTGTTGGAAGACTTCTGCTTTCAATCAATATGAAGTAAACTGAATTTGCTTTTCCACCTGAAACAAAGAAGTGGACAAAGTATGTGAAAACATTCAAAATGTAACATCAACCAGCAAAGGGCAGTGATCCCTGAGAGAAGGCAGTTAGATAGGGTGGACCTTCTGATTGTCCCGGCTTTTTGCCTTGAGTTTCTTGGCCCTGATATAGGGAAGAGGAATCCAGGGAAAGACTAGGAGACCTATGGAGTTGAGAAGATAGAGGTAAAAGTCTAGATGGGGAGAAAGAAATCCAGTGTACTGGAATAAAGAAAGCTGCTGAAAGAAAGAACTCGAGATCTGCAGAGGGTCCCAATTGAGCATTCATCTGAGGACAGAACAGTTCATGCATGTTATGAAACTCTCAAGACCAGAGAAAGAACCATCTGAGATGATTAAAAACAATGCTCATTGCTCATAAAAGGCAAGAAATAATGTGCATTCCCACAGCCAGACTAGAAAACCTCATGATTCAGTCAGGGCTGTGGTCTCAACTGAGGCTCAACTGGAGAAGGATCTGCTTCCAAGCTCATATGCTTGTGGGTAGTATTCAGTTTCTTGTCAGCTATTAGACTAGGGCTTCAGTTTCTTGTGTCTATTGCCCAGAGGACAATCATTCTTTTGCTATGTGGGTCATCCTAATGTCTGTTTATATCCTTGGAACCATAATGGGAAAGTCTTCTTGGAAGGCAAGGTGATATAGTCTCACATAGTATAAGCAGATACACCCTGTCGCCTATGCTGTATTCTGTTATTTAGAAGCAAGTGGTTGGTCCTTCCTGCACTCAAACGGGGAGATTACACAGGGCATGAATACAAGGAGGTGAGATCGGGGCGGGGGGCACTTTAGGATCTGTTGTCTATAATAGTATTTAGGAGAATATCTTAACAACAAGTTACTTCAGAAGAACGGAGTTCAACCTAGCAGCACATTTCTCATTGAAAACATTGCAAGGGAGAAGACAGTAGAGCAATACCTTCAAAGCCCTGAAAAGAAAACTACTGAAACCTGAAACCAGCAACCTAAAACTCTATACCCAAAAATATCACTTAAAACAAAGTTAACAAACATGGTCAAAATAAAACAGATAAGTCCTGGGCACATAATGTATAGTGTTGGGACTATATTTAATAATACTGTATTGTGTATTTGGAAGTTGCTGAGAGACTAGATCATAAAAGATCATAGAAAGACAAAACTGTAACTATGTATAGTAATGGATATTAACTAGATATAGTTTGGTGATTTTTTTGTATTATGTTTAATCATTATATTATACATCTAAAGCTAATGTATTTTTTTTAAAGATTTTATTTATTTATTTATTTGAGTGTGGGGCAGAGGGAAAGGAAGAGAGAGAATCCCAAACCGACTCTGTGTTGAGTACAGAGCCTGAGCTGAAATCAAGAGTTGGACATTCAAACAATTGAGCCACCAGGCGCCCCTAAAACCAATGTATTTTTTCAGAAATGAAAACAACATCAACAACAAAACAAAAAAGCAGAGAAACCCACAGGTAAAATTAAGAGTATTACCCAAGAGAGAAAAGAAAGAGTTAAGAAGAGAAGAGGAAGCAAGCAAGAAACTTTGTCTTTTGGGGTACTATTTATTCTCCCAACTCTTCTTCCATTAAATTTTTGATTCCTCCAGGGTCAAAATCTTGGGTGAGGAGTACATTCATTGTTCCCCCATTTCTGGGCTGATATGTGTACATATTTGTACATCCTTACTTTACTTATAGATGTGGCAAACAAGTCAAAAACATATATCTCAGTTCTTTTGAATATTCTCATGTACCACTCTATTCTTCTATAAGACAACTTTTAACAGGGCTTAAGCAGTCCTTTAATGAGATAATAACTTGCATGTTTTATACTTAATTGAGAATAGTATGTTAAATATTTAAATAACATTAATTTAAATTATTTAAATAACATAAAACAAATTGACTTTAAGTAATTTAAATTATTTAAAATTATATTTAGCATGATTTTCAACATTCTACATACAACCATATTTTAGTTTCAAAAATATTTTTATTTTGTTGTTTGGGGTCCCAGCTCTTTATGTGTGAGTGGAAAAAAATAATACTGTGCTTCCCATCTCATAATGTTTCTATAATATTTAATTTTATGTTAAATATACTAAATTATGGCACAAACTCTGGTGACACATAATATTGTAAGGTGTATTGTTTAGAATCATAATATTGTTTTTAACTTTGTGTTAAAAAATAACTATACTTCTGGGATGCCTGGATAGCTCAGTCAGTTAAGCATCTGATTCCTGATTTTGGCTCAGGTTATGATACAGGGTTGTGATATCAAGGGCTGCATCAGGCTCCCTACTGGTCATGAAGCCTGTTTGGGATTCTCTCTCTCCTTCTCGCTCAGGCCCTCCCTCCCTATCTTTCTATCTTAAATAAATAAATAAGTCTTAAAAAAGAAAAAAAAAAAGTGGTTCTGGTTTTCAAAATGCCCACTACAATGAAGATGCTACCTTGTACATGTTTTTATTTTAGGAGATTGCAAGTTTTCTGCATTTGTAACCTGGTTTTTGTCCAGCCTAATGGCTCTATTCCACAAATTATTTGGTCTCACACCTTATTAATTTCAGTCCTGGTTCAATTTGGTGTCACCTGTATCATGCTGAATTTTAATATTGCTCTAGCAGTTTGAGTGGCTATGATTTCTACTATCTTGATATAATACAGGAAACATTTGCTCAAAAATATTTCATTCAAATATTGAAATATCCAGCAGTGTTTTAATTGACTGCTTATCAACACAAAGAAAGTTATTGATTTACTCCCTTAAAAAATCACTTCAGTTTTTTTGCATAATTGATATATAAAGATTTTTATTTGCAGTAATCAGAGTTTGGGCAGCATTATTTTGACACCAGTAGGATTGAGAAAGTTTTGTAAAAACTACAAGCCTTCTAATACTTTCATTCAGGTCAAAGTTATGAAGCATTAGAAATAAAAGTCATATGTTTAGTCCAGACCTCTGAATATACTATGCAGTGAGAAGGTCTGGAGGTATGGAGTACAACTTGTAGTTCAGAACAGGAAAAATCATTTGTTTTTATGGAGGCATTGTTATCTTATTCAACTTTGAAGAATGGGTGGACTGGGATGGGCACAGAAGAGCAGCCAGGCATAGTAGTAATAGCATTTACTGCCTTCTAGGCACTGTTCTAAGTGCTCTCCGTGTATTAACACGTTTTATAATTATATTAATAGTTAATAAGGTGATTATTATCTTCACTTCTGAGTTGAAAAAACTGAGACACAAATTTGTTAAGTGATTCATTTCAAGTTTCCCATCTAGTAAATAGTGATACTGCTATTTAAACTCAGGCTTTCTGGTTGCAGAATCTCTCCTTAATCAGTATGCTCTTCTGTCTCTAATTAATGTGATATATTCGGTGGGAACAGTAGAATAGGAGAAGTTAAGAAGGTTAAAATCATGGAAGCTTTTGAAAGGGAAGCAGAGGCATTCATATGTTATCGACGTTGAGTATAAAGCAGTTCAGTCTTTTAGAAAATAATAGAAAAAATATTGTATCAGGAATTTCAGTAATCACACTAAATATTTGTCCTAAGGAATTTGGGAGGCAATTTTCTATGTGCCCCACATTTCAGTATGTCTTGCTTGCAGGCGTTAAAAATGCCTTATTGTTCTGGACTACTTTTTCAAAGAAGTTTGCATAGCATAACGGCATTGGCATATAGACATAATATCTCTCCTTTGATTGGATGGATGGTTTATTTATTGTCCAGTATAATAATGTCTCCCTTTGGAGCAAAGTTTGACAAGTTTGCTTGCAGCTCATTATGGAAGGTTGGGTTTCCTAAGCTCAGGGTTCCTTAGCTGTGATGCAAATTCATTCTCTGTGTATCATCCATCTGGGCTCCTCAACATGACCCTGATGGGCCTGGGGACCGAGGAGGACTGATACGAAATGAAGCTCATGCTGCTTACTGTGTCCTAAGCAGTAAGTCCTTTGTTTGACACAGGAATGTCATGTCTGCAGCCAACATCCAGGAAACTGTGGCATGCACACTTGTTAACTTCCAGGTAGGGCAAAATCTTACACCCTTTCCCATTCTTGACAAAAGGAGCATTAGAATTATCAACAAAGCATTATGGGTAATCACTGGAAAGAAATCCAACTATCCAATAATAAGGGAATAGTTTGGTAAATCCAAAGACATTCATGTAATGGAATATTAATTCAATAGCCCTTAAATATCATGTTTTTAAAGATTTAAAGACTTGGGAATAAGCTCATGAAAATATTATTTAAAAATCACATTATGGAAATGATACATATAGTAAAATCTCAATTTTGTAAAATGTGTTTGTATGTTTAGAAAAAATCTGGGATAAAATATCCAAAATGTAAAATATTGTTATGTATAGGTTGTAGAATTATAAGTGATGTTATTCTTCCCTCCTTTTTCTGCTTCTGTATCTTTCTTTTATCCTGTAATGAAAATACATTACTTTTATAATGAAGAAGAATACACGCTATGAATGAAGTCAAACATTTGACATGATATAATAGGCAGAATAGATACTGTATATAATCTTGAGAGGAAAGTCATATGAAGATATGTTCAAAACCCATTATCAAAGAAGATCTGGTTTTCATTAAAAGGCAGGTATACAATATAGCTGAAAACCATTAAAACAAAAGCAAAAATAAAATTCCAAGTTACAACAGAGGGATAAAGGAAACATGGCTATTTTAGAAATTCTAATTTCAGGAAACTTAATCTATTTGAACAGAATCTAAGCTCATCAAAGGCCTCTTGTTGTCTAATAAAAAGGAATTAAGTCAGTTAATCATAAGAAACAATGTTTGCATACTGAAGTATTGTAAGATGAAATGATTGTATGTCTGACATTTGCTTTAAAATAGTCCAGCAAAAAATAAATAAAGAAAAAATGAAGTGGGAGGAATAGTTGAACTAACCTTAGCAAAAATATTGATAGCTGTTGAAGTTGTGTGTTGGTTACATGGGACTTATTATTCTGTCAATTTTGTGTATGCTTGAAAGTTTCCATGAGAAAAAATCAACAAAATATCACTGGTTTATATAATTTTAAAACTATATTTCTCATCCTTGGCTGCACATTAAAATCGCTTAGGAACTTTAAAAAGTACTGATGCTTGAATATCACCACCTCCAATTCTGATTTAATTGGTCTTAGGTGTGACTTAGGCATCAGGATTTTTAAAATCTCTGAGGTGATTCTAATGTGTAGCTTATGTTAAAAATCATACTTCTAAGTGGAGTGCATTGGGTAGATCTTTATTTTAAGGAGCATTGACTATAATAATAGATATTTTTTGCTGCAATTCCCCAAAAAATGTGGCTATATTTTCTGTTACGTTAATTCACAGAGCATCTCTCAGTAAAAGGCAAGAATAAGCTAATAATTTTTCTTATGCAGATAGTTCTACGGTGTACCAGAATAAAAGAGTATAGGGACATAGCTTAATGGTTCTTTCACTTGATAAGATGATAAAGTTTCAGTGATTCTAAAGAATGAATAACTAACACATCCTTTTCAAATATTAGTTGAGCAAGAAGAATGTTAACTGATGCAGAGAGGATAGTTTAAAACATTAGATTTTATAATTTTCTTAAAGTTAAGTCTTACTCATTTTAGAAAACTGAGAAGAATATTTAGATAGGTAGAAGAAACTGATCAGCTATGGCCCCATTATCCATGGTAAATACAGATAATGTTTTATAGCATTTGATTGCAAATTTATTTTAACATCCTATGGAAAGATTTTAAACATAAATATAGGGATAATAATATCATGAAGCTCTGGTTTCCCATTACTCAGCTTCAATAATTATCAACTCATGATCGATCTTATCTTATCTGTGGTTCTCTTCCATTTTGTCCTCCCCTCTCCCGCACTGGATTATTTTGAAGCAAATCTCATGTATCATTATTTCATCTATAAATATTTTAGTCTGTATTAGGGCAAATAATCTTCAGGTCATTAACACGTATCTGAGGTATTGGTATTCTGTGTTGACTGAAAGAAGATCCATATGCTACAGTTCCTAATTCTGTAGTTGCCAAAGATGGTGTTGTGTTATAAAAGTAAAAATCTGGCTTATATCCTTGAGCTGCAGAAGGATCTGCTGGCAGGACCGAGACTTTTCTCAGAAAGTAACTCCCTCAGTTTAAATGATGAAATAAGTAGTAGACGGAAATGCAAGAAATCCAGAGTTCTACCCATTAACCGGGCTTTAATTTGGAGGATTTTGAGGATTAGGGTTACTTGATGTTTTGCTTTTTAATAACCTAAATTGCTCCTTGTTCTCATTTTCTTTAGAGCCAGAGGGTGTGGCAGGTTAATTAATCAAAGTATATTTTGCTAAGATTAACATGGAGGCAATATCTCAGAAAGGAGTTGAAGACAGGAAAAATCATCTAAGAAGGTACTCAATTTTTGTGGTCTGAGCTGGTGAAAACTCAGTGTTGGAGGGTGGGGAGAAGAGGCAAAACTTAGCATATTATTTGTGGTAGAAATTAGCAAACCTTGGTGATACTTTGTTATAGGAGTTATGAGGAAGGGCATAATGAAATATGCCTTCAACCCTACCCTAGGGATCTAGCATAATACTATGCTCTTGACAGAAAGAGTGAAGTGAGATGGGCAAGGAATGATGGGGGAAGAAAGGGATGGATTAGTCAATGTTAGTGTACCGAGTAGTAAAGTAATAGCATGGTCTCTGTGTAGGTATATTTGGGCTGCAGGAAGTGGACTAGAGTTCAGGTGGTATATAAAAGCTGGAGATCTGTCTCTGAAGATTATTCTTGAAGCTGTAAGGATGACTGAATTTTCATAGAGAATATTTGTTTAAGGGGGAGAGCATGTGGCCAAAGACAAGTCCTTTCAGTAGTCCTAATGGAGAGGAATAGGAGGAGAAACAAATTTGTCTAGACTATATTAAATGAATCCTTATGGAACATCTCTGTCATAGGCATTTTGCATGTACCAAGGAAGGGGTGCTTACTGTGCAGCCTGGGAGGTACACAGAATGAAAAGGGAATGCTATGCCAGAGTGATGCCCAGAGATTTATGAAAATAAAAACTAGACAGAACGACTTCAAGTGTCCAGGGCACACATGGAGTTTATGGAAGTATGTGTTTCCCAGGAGAACAGGAGAGGGAATGGTTCTTCATGCAGAGGTAGAGGCACAGACGTGTATTGGGGCAGTGGTGAGGAGTCTGGCATGACTGTAGCACAGGGTAGAGGATGAAGAGAATGGCAGGGCACTTGGTTGTGATAAGCAAGATCTAGAAACCACTGTGGGGTCTGAAGAATGTTAGAATCACTATTAAAATAGAAGACAAAGGGAACCTAGGAGGCTCATTAGGTTAGTCTCAGAGTCAGGAGGTCCAGCTCTGTGTCTAGTTCCATGCTGGGTAAGGAGTCCGCTTGAGATTCTCCTGCTCCCTCTCCTGTGTGCATGTGTTCTCTCTCTCTCTCTCTCTCTCTCTCTTTAATAAGTAAATAAATAAATAAAATCTTCAAATAGAAGATAAAATCAGTTTCACATAACTAGAGAGGAAGTAATGAAAAATTTGTAGGTTTTTCTCTGCTGTTTATCAAGCAAATGCTGTCACAAAAAGTTCTGTGTGTCCACTTCTGTTAATTTGTATTCATTTTGTGAATATATAATATATGTTAATGCAACCAAAGTTAAGGAGTCGAAGATCACACATGTGCATGCACATATACACATACACATATTCATTGCTTAATATATTAGTTATGAACAGGCAGGAATTGAGGACAGGAAGGTCAGCAAATAAGAAAAAAAAAAGTCACCTCCATGATTTTTATTGATTAGTTGAAGACAGATAATTAAAAAATGAGTTATATATTATAGTTGGATAAGTATAAAGATACACAAACACTCAAGAGGAGTACATAATCTAACTTGGGTGTTAGTAGAAGGATCTAGGAAGCCTTCTTGGAGGGGTGATGAAAATTGCTTCGTAGATGATTTTACAAAAGAATTATTAGGTTGCTTTGAGGAAGGGAGTATGAGACAGTGGCATACTATGCCAAATGGATAGCAATAACCAGAGACATAGAGCTAAAAGGAAGGCTGGTTCATGTAAGGAGTCATCATCATTTCATTATACTTGAAGTTCTCATTGTGAAATAGATCAGGGCAGAAAATGAGCTTGTAGATCTGAGTGGAGACCAGATCTGGGTGGACATTTCACATACTAATTGAAAGGACTTGTGATTTATACAGCGGAGTGGCATGGCTGGATTTGCTTCTCAATATGTGACTTCTGCAACTTTCTGTAGGATGAACTTGCTGGGAAGGCAGGCTTGGGAATGGGAAGGTTAGTTACGTGGATTTCGTAGTAGATGAGGCTTCACTAAGTAAAAGGGAATAAGGATGAACTTGAAGGGACAGAGTTGAGAAATATTCAGGAAATAAAATCGGCAGGATTCATTAAGTTATTTATGGAAATTTAGGGACAGTGCGTCAAAGGGAGCTTCTGGTTTGGTGGATGGTTCTGCCTTTAGCTGCAATAATTAATCCAGCAAAAGAACATGTATATTAAATTAGATGATGAATTCTGCTTTGGACCTTTTGAATTTGAGGTGCCGATGGGCTATCCACATGAAGATTTCCCACAGACAGTTGTATATCTGAAGGTTGAGTGAGGAGTCTAGGTTTGAAACCTAAATCTGGGAGCCATGAGCATAATAGATAGCCTGAAATTCTGAGAGTATGTATTCTCTTTAGTATCAGCATCATGTTCATGATCGCTACGAATGTGCTAAGTGTATACTGAGCAAACTACCACCGACCAAAATGTGAAATGAGCTCTACTTAACCTTGTTTAATTTGGTTAACTCTGATCTGACCTAGACCATACTTTAAAGAACTGAAGTATGAACCTAATCAGAATCTTTTTAAAAATGTTATCTATCCCCCCCAACAAGTTAATCTTAGCACCAAAGTAGCATATAAAATATGAATTGATAGACCACTAACTTGGAGTTCTGAGAATTGGGTGGCTGGTATACACGGGACACTGTATTCGTTGCAAAAGACTTCAAAGGCAGTCCATATAACGATTTTGGCAATAAAAAGAATTTAATTTTTCCTCTCCCAGCTCAAGCTCAAGTCATCCAGGGAGAAAAATTACTCCCAGATGAGCTTACAATTGCCGGCAATCCAAAATTTAACCAAATTGGATTCTCACACACTGTGTTTGGAAGGAAGAATGACAAAATGTTCTTTCACTAGATTCTAGGAAGCCTAGGGCTTACTTAACTGCAGTGGCCCCGGAAAATGATTTTTGCCTAAAGATCAAGAGTTATTAAGTCTAATGCTGTTTGTTTGTGAGAGTTTTCCAATGATAATTTTGGTAAGTGACATCTTGTATGATGAAAACAAAAATATGCGAGTATAAACTATAGAGTGGTGAATAAGGAAACTTCCAAGATGCAGTATTTTGAACTTTGATTCATCATTTAGTTGGAATTTCATTCCAAAAGCAGAATTGATCAATAATCATGGCAAATAGTCTCCATTGCTTCCGTAGGGCTTACAGTATGTGAAGCGTTATTCTAAATACTTCACATATCCTCGCACCGCCACATTAGAAGAGTAGTTATAACCGCATTCATCACATATGGAAACTAAGGCAAACAGAGTAAGTAACCTTGCCCGAGATCACATAGCTAGTAGTTGGTGGAGCAGGTGGTGTGCTCTCCGCTTCTGTGGCAGGTGCTGGTGGTGTGCCCTCAGATCCCATGGTAGCCCTGGGTAGTCTGCCTTACTAGTCAGGGGCATGCTGCTCAGGTGGTCTGCCTTCAGAATCCACATTCTCAATCACAGTCCTAGTTTAAGTGTTAGTGAAAACAGCTGGTAAACGGGCTATCTATATATTGTGGAATTTTGTAAAATATGGAGATGACATGATTCTTGCCCCTTAAAAACACACAGTCTTTAGCACTATTTCCTAAATAATTTGCATTGCAGGGGTGCCTGGGTGGCTCAGTCGGTTAAGTGTCTGTCTTTTGTTCAGGTCATGATCCCAGAGTCCCTGGATTGAGCCCCGCCCGCATAGGGCTTCCCACTCAGGGGAGAGCCTGCTTCTCCCTGTCCTTCTGCTGCTCCCCCTCCTTTTGCTCACTCACTCACTCTCTCTCTTAAATGAAAAAAATCTTAAAACAAAAAAAAATTTGCATTGCAACACAGTACAAAGATTCTTTTGGTTTAATTTTCCCTACTACTGTATAAAGGTGATATTAGCACAGTGTCTTATATCTAAAAATGAAAAACATTTTTTAAAATGAAAATTTTAAATTGTTTCTTTAGGTTAACTCTACCTGATAATGTTATACAAATTATGTGTATGAATTACTCATTTTTGGAGATTTTATAAGGATGTCAGTGTGCAACAGCCTATGTGAGTTCTTTGCTCTTTACCCAAGAAATATACTGTAAACAGAAATTAACTATAATCAAATAACTCAAAAGGTACTAGACATGCCTGCTATTAAAAGTTATTTTATCAAATACTTTCACTTTTTTATTATAAAGATAACATATAATCACACGATTATATGGTTTGGAGATCAAATATGAAAATCCATAAACCCAGCAGCTGTTACACCTTAGAATCCTACTTCCTTATATTCTTCTCCTATGTGCTTAGGAGAGTGTAAGGAATATATTTGTAATTTTGTACTTGAAGAAGTTTTAGTTTTATCCTTATTATTGAAGATCCTTATTTTTATAAAAATAGAGTACTTGGAATCACAAATACTTGTAATTTTGTACTTGAAGAAGTTTTAGTTTTATTCTTATTATTAAAGATCCTTGTTTTTGTAAAAATAGAGCCTTCAGTTGTTTTTCAGATAAATCCCTATTTTCATATTCTGGGTTTGCTGTGTAGTTTTTATCAAGTTCCTGTATTATAATCTAGAAACATTGTTCTCTTTTCGGTGGTTCTCTTCACCCTTCGGTCCGATCAAGCCTGCGCTTTCCTTAGCTAGGCACAGTCAGGTCTACAGGCTCCTCCTTGCGCTGTACGAGCCATGCTCACCTGGGCGGCCCACACACCCTTCGCCTCAGAGCCGCTAATTAAATGGGACTTGGAAAGGACGTCTTCCATCCCACACACTGGATTGCTGTGCATGGCTGTTTAGACGACTCCTCCTGCAGGTCCCTCCACTGCCAGTTGCCATAGGATCAGCCCCAGACCCTCACTTCCTGCTTTCCTGTCCTCTCTCCTCTTTTTTTAATTGCCAGTTTTAGCGGACATGGCCAAGTTTCCTGTTCTTAGTCTCCCTCTTTCCCTGGATGACTCCCCTTCATCTTGTAGGCCCCTTCTGGACCTTTGTTACCCCTTTCTTAGGTCCTGCCAATTTTATGCCTCGCATGTTCCTAGTCGGACTTGGCATCTGACCTCTGTAAGATTTTGCAGGGTCACCTCCTGAGTTCTGAGTGGGACTTCTTAGACTTTCCTCTTCTTTATTCATTGCATTCAACCTGTGTCTTGCCCAAGTTATGCCCTTTGCACTTAGTTCCTTTGACTGGCTCACTGTCTTAGGTGGCAGGTGCTAGAGGTGGCCCTGCTCCTGTGGTGGACACTCTGGGACCAGGCCTCTACCCGTCTCATTCTCTTTTGTTGCGGCTTTTTTTTGCAGAGACCTGAGACTACCCAGGACGATGTCAGCATGGTTTCTCCAAAAGACAAATTACAAATTACAAGCGAGTAAAAGGAAAATTGTAATGCATGTGGTTACTTTTTAAAAAATTTATTCACTGATTTTTGTTAAATTTTTAAAATCCTTTTTACAACTGAACTATTTATCACTTGAAGCAAAAGGAACGTCTGTCTGTGTCACGTCCAGACGTCTCTGTACTGTGTAGGCTGTAGAAGCAGTGCATGTTGTGTCTAGTTGAACATGACTGTAACACATGAAATAAAAGAGTCCATCAATACAGACTAAATTAAAATTGGAGTTGCATAAATAGAATCTATGGTGAGCTGTTTTTGAGTTGCCTCATTTATTCTACTTATTGATGAATTTTCATAACTTACTCCTTGAATAAATTATCCAAGAATCAGCCTGTGATTTTCTTTATATATTACTTCATATTTGTATAAAGGTACTGCCATAATAAAATCTTATAATGATTACTGTTTTTACTACTTGGTTGGGCTGGATGTTTTTTATAATGATTACTGTTTTTACTATCCAATTGGACTGAATTTTTCATTTGCAATTTATATAAAATGGAACAACAGTGTGAGTCTGCTGTTAAGAGGGGCTCAATAATTCCTTCATTTTTTTCAACTCTGGGATCATTCAGATCCTTCCCTTCTTTGCCATACATGTTATCAGTAATGTAATTAGAATATACATCTACTTTCCTCTCATATATCAAATTTGGGCATTCAATTCTTTAATTTCAATCTCCTGACATTTTGCCATTCTTATTCTCACTGACTTAAATGTGTGATCACGTGGCATGGCCAGTTACAGGACACAGCAAGTAGAGAGGTTTTGTGACAGCTGCTGGAACAAGAAAACTGCAAGCACTTAACTCAATTAAATGTGCCATTTCCATGGTGTACAGTTGAGAAGTCCAAGTGATCTGATGATGTGAGTCATAATTGAGGAAAGCTATTGGCTGTGGAGAAATCCATGAAGGAATTAATGAAAGATCTCAGCTACTGGAAGAACATGGCAAGGGGAAGTCTGGTTAAAAATCAAGTCTAGGCAGGCTAGTAGTTGGATTTTAATTTGATTTTGTTCAGACCACCTGTTACCTATCACTTCTTCCATGCCAACCTCAGAGGTCCCAAATTCTATCACCTTTACGACCAAGTTAAAAGATTTCCAGCATTTTCTCTGAGCATTGCACTGGTTTGTTTCAGAGGCAGCTGTATAATATATGTGCAGAGGAAGACTTATGAAGAGAAGGAAGAGAGTTCAAGTTAGGTGATGTTCTAGATCCCCTATTCCTGGTTTACTCAATAGTGTTTTTATGCATTTTACATATTGGAATTTTGTGTAAGAATTTTTTTGAGGAAAGTGATTGCTTTCAGAAAGTTTGCGAATGAATCTGTTCATCTTTTGCAGATACAGAGAGCCTGTTTAGTGCTGTCTCCTCTTTAGCTGTTGTGGGACAGGTGCATTGAGTACCTGTTGAGTGCCAGGCCCTGTTGCACTGTCCTAGGCATTCCACTCTTCTGTTGGGCTAGTGAGCAATCTCTGCTCTGCCATCTTGGTATTTTCCTGTGGCTCTGCACACAACTCACTTATTTTTTATCTTCGCATTTTTGGATGACTTTATTTACAATTTCTTTTAAAGATTTTATTTACTTATTTGACAGAGAAAATGCGCACAAGCAGGGGGGGCAGCAGGCAGAGAGAGAAGTAGGGGTCCCACTGAGCAAGGAGCCCGATGCGGGACTTGATTCTGGAACCCTGGGACCATGACCTGCGCTGAAGGCAGACACTTAATTGACTGAGCCACCCAGGCTTCCCCTATAATTTCAAAAGAACTTCTATACCAGACTTCCAAACCCGTGTCACCAGCTATGTGTCATACCTGTATGAGGAATCATCTTGGCTGAGCCTCAGTTTTCTTAATTCTACAACTGATACCATTACCTTCCCAACCCTAGTAGGGTAAAAAGAGAGAGGGCGAGAGAAAGTGTGAGTTTGTCAACTGCACAGATATAAAGAATAGAATTGTTATTATTGCTGTAATTGGCATCTTCAAGACTGTTTTATAACTTTTTGCTGAAGGGCTTGCTTATTTCTGTGGAACCTGATACCCAACACCAAAGATTTACTGATCAGTTAACTCAGTCATTCCTTGTCCTCATAGCAGACACCACCCTTGATTTTATGATTTTATCAATGGCACAATCATTCCAGCAGTCCCTGTATCTCAAAATCTCACAAGCACCTTCTAATCCTTTCTCCTCCTTTTAAGTTTTACTGTTATCCCATTTTTTCAGGCCTTTGCTGCAACATGTCTGAATTATTACAATAATCTTCTAACTAATTGCCCTGTCTTCAGTCTTTACTACTTCTGCTGTGTCTTCTGCTCGGAGGGGGTGGGGGGTTGTGGAATCCTTTTTGCTTTCTGTTTCTCTTCTTCCAGCAAAACATAGCCTCCTTGCCTGTGAACCTTGAGTGTCCTCCTACTATCTGTCCATTGCAGTTAAGTCTTGTCCTCCTTGTCTTCTTTATATATATATATGTATATATATATATACATATATATATACATATTATATATATGTGTATGTATATATATGTATATGTATATGTAAATAAAATTGTATTTTATTGTGTGTGTGTATATATACATATGTGTATATATATATAATCTGCATTTGCAGCTCTTCCTTTTAAAATTCCTTCTTTATGAACTACCTTTTCAGCTAAACTCTTTGTTCTCCAAAAGGATGTTGACCGCTTTTACTTCTGGATTTTTTCTACAGGTTCTTCTGACTGTCCAGAATGTCTTTGTTGAAAAACCACTGATCAGTTCTGTGAAGCCATTTGAAAATGGTACCACAATGGAAGTATTTGTAGTTTTTCCCTAAGCAAATGTGCTTATGACTCTTCTCTCCTGAACTCATTATGCCCCTGCTCTTTACTTCATCTCCCAACTACTCCATGGCTGTATAGTACTAAGTAATTGTGTAGAACAGTTACCTCATTCTTAAGCTTAACTTGATTAGTGTGTATCTATTTCTTTTTGAACTCTATTTTGAAAGAGCCTCAGCCCATGATCAAAAAGTCCCTAGTGGCAGTAATACAGGTTATAGGTTATGTCTTGCCATGAGAAGGAAAACTGGCTTTTAGCCGGCTTCGCTCTTGGAAATGTAGGGCACCATTTTAATACTCCCTCTTTTCTTGATAAGACACAGGAATGTGTAGTAAGAGAATTATTTCAGCTATTGGTATTCATATTCATGTTGAAATATAATTGAATGAAAGTACCTTTTAATAAGAAATTAACATTTTGTAGAAAAAGTAAACTTACTCACTCCTGGAAAAATGTCTTGCCTGTTCTTGCCTTCGATTAATCTTCAGAGGGATGTTTCTTTTTGTCTGTAGTTTGTGTATCCCTATTTTAAGGAATTAGGCTCTGTATCAAGTTTTTTGGTATTATTACAAGTCAGCCAATCCTTTACTACTTTAATAGTGTCAGCCATTCATTCTTAATTACTTTTTTAAATTCCAGAAAATAAAAAGCAAAACCCCACCCTATATTAATGTAACTTTATGGTTAAGATTTTACATTCACAAAAGTCCAGAAATTCAAAGTTTTATAGTTCCCCAAAGAATCCTAATTCAGTCACGTTGCATAAACTGATATTAAGGCTGAAATGTATCATCATTACAGTAATGCAAAATACTCATATATGCATGAGGACACAGTTATGGTTGCTGAGGGAACCATAATTTTGGATTTTCTGAGTTTTTTTGCACATACAATTTCAACCATAATGTTAAGTTAATGCAGTTTTTTTCATTGACTCTGAAGTAATATATCTGTTGCTATGTTTATCTTAAAAATAAATTTTCATTGACTCTATTTTTTTCTTCTGTATATCTGTAAACCTGTACTTACAGAGATCTGATGTCCCTACCAAGAGAACTACCTAAGGAATATTTCTATATAAAAATAGTTTTCGCCTCATGTATACTCATATTCTTTCTGCCTTTCTCTCACACACACATACACACACAGCCTCACACACTTATGTTACATTCTGGCACATTATAGAAGCAGGTAGCATATCCACTACCTGCTGTTGAAAGTGTTGACGATACTGAATTATTTATTCTATCTTCTACACTCTCCAAAATCGTTTTGGGTACTTTGACACATTTTGGTCTCTTCCATATGGATACTTCATGGTGGCAGAGTTGCCAGATGCTCAGGTTTTATGACAGTCTTAGTTTTTCAAGGACTGTTGGAATATTCTTGGGAGAATCTCGCCTTGTTGCTGAATCCTGTGGAGTGGCGAAATACTAACATTTCTTTGAAAGTGTTTTTTAAGACAAGGAGTTATTACAAAAAAGTTATTAGAATGTCCCATCTGAACGTATTTCGCTTTGGGCACTTAGTAAGGGAGCAGTTTGTCATGCAGTTCATGTGTAATGAGCTGGCATCTCTAATAATAAGTAATAATAGCAGCGTATATGAATTCGGGGATTAAAACAAAATTATTTTAAATATCAAATGTTAACTGTCCTATAACTTCAGCCCTTTGTTTATATCTCAGTTGCCAAAGTACGACGATGAAGAACAGGGTGTCCAGTCTATCTTATCTTAATATCCCTTATCTATCTACCTATCTATGAATTACATTGTGTATTTCAAATATATATTCACATATATAAATATGCTGAATATTTGCTTAATTGAATAGAATGCAGATATTTATAGTCCCAGATATTTGTTTTTTTCTCTGCAATATTAATAGAAACTCATCATCTTCCCCCTTTCCAATCCCTGCCCTTCACACATATGAAATTAGAAGTTTTCTTCATTTTTAAGGTCCATCTCAAGCATTATTTCCTTTAAAGCCTTTCTGGCTCTCCTGGGCCAGTCTGAGGTTACTTTCTTGCTTCTCTTGTGGCATTCTGTGTATTTTCTGACACTCCCACACCATGACGATATACAAGTACAAAAGGGAAGAAAGGAAAGGACCAACTTAGAAGGGATGCATCCATGCTCTGCCAAGTGAAAATGTCTGATGTGGTGGGAAGAGGCTTTGGATGGCTTTTAGGTGACCTATGGTGTGTGACCCTTGGACGTAGGCAATAAAAAATTCAAATAACATGGAGCCTCAGATAGCTGTAAACAGGCTGTAGTGCATATTTACATGCATGTTCAAGTACTCCTGTCAGTGTTTCTACTTTTTTTCCCCTCAGTGAGTGGGCCACCCCCCCCATTAAATGGATAATATTTTAATCCCCACTTCAAACATGAAGATGTTCCCATCATTGGAATTAGAAGGCAGGTTTACAAGCAACACTCGTGGTTGGCTTTCTTTCTGTCACTGACTCCACACTGGTCCCGGCTTTGCCTCTGACTGGCTAACCCAGAGCAGGTAACCCCATGTTATGCTCCTTAGTCACCTAGTAAGCAAGTGTGACCTGAGGCATTTTATGAGCTGTCATAATTTGGTGAGTCCCGCATATTGTGTAGTTATCAAGGGTGAGAACAAGAAAAAGGAGCCTTAGAAAGTTACCATGCCATGTAGGTTGTTTTGAATGATATAAAGACATCATTTTTAGATCTTCTTAACAATATTATTTATATATGGTTTTTTGTACTTTCCACCTGTTTTCCCTCTTGTTTCTATGTATATGTTAGTTACTTAAAAATTTAAAAAGAGGGCAATCATTTACATTGTGATCAAGGGAATCATGTGAAGAAAATGTTTTCACTTGTGAAACTTAGACAGCCATGTAGATTTTTAAATTTTCATTTTACTGTATTAAAATAGGAAGTTTTAGTTTTTAGCAAGCTAGCTTTCAAATGGTTTCCCCTTGGTGATATGGACTGGGAAGCACATTTGTAGAATTTTTACATTGTTGGCTTGATGAGAAAGAGACACAGTGTTAATAAATCAATGTTTATAAAAAATCTTATCATTAAAAAATGGTATGAAAGAGTGGGACACAGTCTTGGGACTCATACCTTTGGATTCTTTTTCTACTGCAGATGTACGATATTATTTAATATTTCACTGTCCCAGATACTTTTTGAGTACCTACTGTGTACAGTATATTTTACTGGCTTTGACTTTTGTAATTAGTTATCTAGTGATACCCTTATAATTAAAGTGATGTGTAAAATAGCAAAACATTGGGGATACTAACTAAATTATTTGTGGGGAGGTATTTCTTCAGACGGCATATTAAGCACCAAATTCAAGGAAAATTTCAAAGAACTGTCTTGGACTTGCCAAAACAAACATAGGAGAAATAATCAAAACACAGGGATAATCTCTATGAGCAGCCTAACAACAAAATGTCACAAATCAAATGATAGAACAGCTCAATAGACTACAGGATTCTGGGAAGCAAATTTAAAACAAATACCCAAAAGCACCAAAAAATTTAGGTCTTATGACTGATTATAGAAAGACTGAATATTTAGGATACACTTTATTTTGTGCTTGTTAATTTTAGTAGTAGATGTGACTCAGTAAAAATAGCAAGTTACCATATTTTTCCTTGTTAGCTTATTCGTTATTTGGGCACAAAATACCTTACTTTCCATGGTTGTCAGGGGTAGTTTACTTGATATACCAGGAGGCAGTTACTCTTATTGTTGTTGTTGTGATGATTGCTTTAACTATTCCTGTGTCATAATATTCAAGCCTAAAGGATGTTGATATCTAAAAGCCACTCTGTGTTTATCTATGGTTTGTTCCTCAGGCTTGTGCCTTAACTGAGCTTTATGTATCTAATTGAATCTATTTGAGCAGTAGTCTTTCTGGCTTGATTGGTCACCATGTCCTTAAATGTGTGTAATCTTAGACAACATAGGTAGTGTTGGGTTAGGGTGATGATAGGACCTATATCCATTACCTTGAGTCTCTGGTCTTCCAATTTCATAATATTCAGAAATGAACTCCTGGGACTTGTGAGTGGCATGAACTAAAGGGCAAAGAACATTCCAATATAAAATGATATGCTGCTGTTAAGGAATAGTCTATGATAGATTAATCATGAGGTGAATTATAAATATTTCACATACTAATTATATTAGTTTAT
Organism: Lontra canadensis; assembly: GCF_010015895.1. Taxonomy (NCBI): domain Eukaryota; kingdom Metazoa; phylum Chordata; class Mammalia; order Carnivora; family Mustelidae; genus Lontra; species Lontra canadensis. The sequence goes on from NW_022631005.1 coordinate 16,033,999, forward strand.
GGAGATAAAACACCATATGAAGTGTTCCCAGCACACTCAGCAAGTTAGATGTGCTTTGCATGTTAATTGACTTGGTTCTTCAAGGCTGATGATCATGAATCCCTGAAGATGACAGAAATTATTATCATGATATTATGTATTCCTGATCTTTATACCAGGTTGACATCTCCCTTCGAGTTCCTTTTCTTTGGATTGTATCATGAGTCCTTGATATATTAGGATGGTGAAGCAGAAATCAGTGCCTGAGATGTTATTAGGGACCCTAAAAAAAGTAATGGGTTCAGCCAAATATGACATCAAATAATGCAAGGTAGAAGGTAAGTTCTTTCTTTTGGGGATATGAGATACTTCCCAACTTGTTTTTAATGGTAGGAGTAAATATCATTTTGAACACTTGACTGTATGTAGAGAATCAACCAGTTTGATTTCCTCAGTGTCACTGAGGTTATGAATGACTGATTCATTCATTCATTCACTTACTTGAAAACATTTATTGAGCATCTGAGATAGGTTAGTGAAGGAAATACAGGGCATGTCTGAAGAGAACTTAAAATCCAGAGTGGTATCTGTCATGATAGGGAGCTAGGATACTAAAGAAAAGAACAGTAGATCTAATTTTTCTTGTCAAGGAATTTATACTTTAATGGGAAAAAAACAAGATAACATATGAAATATTGGAGAAACATGTAAAACAGATATGTAAAATTATGTAAGAAACCAGAACCCACATTTTTAATAGACAGTGTTGGTGACCAGGGCTTTTAGTTCAATCAAATTTCCAATGCAATTTCTTTCATTAGTCTATTATCTGTTATCTTTAGTTACCTACTAGGCACTCTACTTATACGCACATTTGTAGAACCTGTCCCTTTATTTCTTCTCTAGTCCAACCATTGATTTATTTCTCCTTTTGTATTAAAGAATGTTACCGCTGCCCATCTGATTGCACAAGCTAGGAACTTGGCGTTAGTTAGCCTTACTTAGCCTGTCCCTCCAGTAAAGTCAATATTGCTATTATCTTCGTTGCTTTTAATATAAGCTGTTGCTTTCTAGCCCAGTGCCTGATCCTGTCCTTGTTATTTCAGTAGGCTGACTCCTTCGTGTGACTTGGGGTGGCCACCTTGATTGTATGTCTCCAGGAGATACTTCACTGATGGTTACTAGCTTTCCACTAGGTTGTCTAACAGTGTAATCACTCAGTAAATATATGACGAATGAAGGGATGAAATAAAACTATTCAGGTTAGTACGGTTCTTCTGTATACCATTTATATTTTTACTTCTCAAACATAGATGATGATGAGAAGTACCATTACCGAGAACCATTGAGTCACATTCTAATCTTAGATGACTCAAAACCAGTGTGGAATAATTGGAAAAAAAAAAAAAAAGGGGGGGGGGTTAGGTCCAGAACAACATGGATTTGGAACTCTTCTCTGCCTCTTAGTAACTGCTATTGCCTTAGCACATAACCAAACCTATCATGCTTTAATTTCTTAATCAGTAAGCTGGAAATAATAAGACACATCTCTTAGGATGATTAAATTAGACAATATAAGTAAAAAAAAAAAATCCTTGCATTATTCATGGTTCCTTGTCTTCCTTTAGATTATAATCACATGGCTATTGGACAGCCCTGGCTTTAAACAAATTGGTTTTATCTTTGGATATATAGAGAACAACCTCCCTTTTGAGAGTGGTAGTGATGGTGATACTTTGTTTCCTTATCCTCTCATTTTACTACCATTTTTTTTTCTCAGCCAACGAGCATTCACCACTCAGTCAAGGATAATAAGAAGAAATAAAGCATTGTTACTATAATTATAAATGTTCAGTGGATCCCCATATTGCTAACAGAGAAAGTGTGAACTTAGAAAACTTCTTATGCTATAGTTGGGTGCTTCTGGGTCTGATGGAAAACTACCCTTCCAGTTTTATTTGGTTACTTACCTTTTTTTAAACCCAAAACTTTAAGCGACCATCCTTCCTCTCTGAATGAATTCAAATAGCGCTGATCATTCCAGACCCAAGAACTCAGGACCCAGGATTCTTTTGATACCCTCAATAAACTTGACCTTTCCTGGTCTTCCACTGCTCTTCATTTTCTCTTTCTCCTCTAAACCAATAGTTTTTAGTATTTCTTCCTTCATTTATAATCAGTCTTGCCCTGCTTTGTGACATTTCTTGTGCAGGACAGAACTTTTATTTCTTTTCTTTCTTGTTATTTAATGTTTCCTGTATTTATGGCTTACTTCACCAGTTATATTGTCAGCTTCTCTTGAACAGGGGTGTTATCTTGCGCTTCTTAGTTTGTTAAGACGTAACAATATTTTGATTTGTAGACTAATTGATAGATTGATTAAAACAGATATATCCATAAATGTTCTTAGTGGTTCATATTCCCTTAGGTCTTATGAGAATACTCTTTTTTTAAATATTTTTTTTATTTTTTATAAACATATAGTGTATTATTAGCACCAGGGGTACAGGTCTGTGAATCGCCAGGTTTACGCACTTCACAGCACTCACCATAGCACATTTATGAGAATACTCTTAATAGATTCTGGTCCCAGAATACATCAAAAAAGTTTAAGTATACACAGTAAACATTTCAGTTTATTTCTAAATTTTTTCATTACTAGACACATACTCCATTCCTGTTTCTTCTTTTCTTGTTACCAGCATAATTACTGGGTGTCTTTTATGGATTAGACGAAATACCAAGAATTAAAAGATTTGAGAGTAAGCTTGAGTAACTTGCGACACCTAAACTTAAGTGGCTCCTTTAGCTAAAAAAGCTCACGTGTGTGTGCGTGTGTGTGTGTCTGTATCTCTCTCTCTCTCTCTCTCTCTCTCTATATATATATATATATATATATAATTTGTCTCCTTAAGCAGCTGTGAGGCAGCTCAGAGTGCTGATGACTGTGGAGTGGATATGTGTTAAAAAACCACTTGGTTATACTGTTCAGTGGCATGTCCTACCTACAGACTGATTCCCTGCCTTCTGGACATGTGTTCTTTACACAGTATTCTCCTGGCCATAATGATAAGCACAGGAAAGGAACATTACATGGTGGAGTAAAAAAGCAAAACTGATTACTTGATGCTATCCTATGGGACAGCTTTTGGGAAGCTGGATACTCTGTTTAACAGCCTGTAAATGACCCATCACAGGAACCTGGAAATTAAATGACTACATTTCCTTTTCCTTTAGATAAGACTTCCATCTTGTATTTTTAATTGTTTTAGCAAATGGAAACATTTTGTTATGCATGTTCTTGAAGGATTTTGAAAATCCATAGCATTTAAACATGTAGTAGAAATGGTCTAATTAAGATGAAGTAGCTGACAACTAAAGCATAGTGTGTTAAAATGAATTTTGCATATCAGTGATTAATGAATATTAGAACTCTGTTATCATTCTACATGGGGTTTACAAATGAAAGAAATATATATTTAAGCCAAAGACTTTTGAAGGGCTTGGAAATAATTTTCATTTATGCATGTATAAATGAGCTCCTATTATATTAAAACATTATCACGACACTTTGGAAGTGACAAAGTGAAGGGAATGGTAGTCCTCCTCTGTTTCACGTCTTATATCCTGTTCATCAGCAAACCTGGATGTCGGCCCCTTCTCTTCACCTCCAGCATTGCCATTTTGACCCAAGCCACCATCACTTCTTTTCTCTTCCCCTTCCTGTTCTCCCGTCTTCTGAGGAGATTCCTTACAGTCTCTTTCCCATATAGTAGTCAGTGTAAAGTTTTCTGCTACTAAAGAGTAATAAAACATGTCATGAAACACAGAAACAAATGTAATAGAAATACAAGAGGTTATACAAGAAAATTTTTAAACTTTGTAGATATGTGAATATAAGAGTTATGCCCTGGTTGAAGATGCTCTGACACATCACATCATGAAATCTGTTAAAAACCAGGTTTCAGAAATAATTTTTAACATAATGAAGCAGCATGTTAAGTATCAGAAACGAAAAAAAACAAACTATGCGGTAATGGCAATGATGTACATATACTACAAAGAAAGAAGAATAAAAGTGAATATACCCAATATGCATGTATAACTTTGTCATTTCCCTTCTTAAAAATACTCAGTCTCTTTCCCATTGCTCTTACCATAATATCCAAAATTATTTTCCTGCTAAGGCCTTTTCTTCCAAAGGCTTCCAAACTTCCTTAGCTTCTTCTCTGCCCACTTTCTCATTGAACAAATTGCTTCAGCCTCCTGGGTCATTATTCAGTTCCTCCACCTGCCAATTTTCTTTTTGCCTAGCTGCTTTACTTTCCATCTTAAGTCTGTCGTTTAACCATGGACTCTCGGCATGCACTGGCTAAACAAGCACCAGAATGAAAATGGTGCCTTTTTCTTTCTGGGGGTGGTTGCAGGTGATATTCACTTAATTTATATTTTTTGTACTTAAAACATTTTCTGCTGTGAACCTGTGCTTTCTAATTATCAGGGGGAAAAGAAGTAATGCCATTCCAGAATCAAAGAACCTGGTAGGTGAAATCGGCCAGTCGGGAGGAATTATCGCAAGCAGGTCAACTCTGTAAGATCAGTTCAGTGAGGAATCGCATTCAGGTATCGTGGATGAAGTGTTGGATTGAGGAAATCAGGTCCAGCCAGAGCTGTGCTTTCCCATACAGTACCCATTAATGGCTATTTCATTTAAGCTTGAATGAATCAAGTTCAAGTCAGTTTAAAATTTAGTTCCTCCATTGCTCTAACCACGTTTCAAGTGCTCCATGGCCATATGTAGCTGGTTGCTAGTGTATTGACTATTACAGATATAAAACATTGCCGTCGTCACAGAAAACACTGTTTCACAGAAAGTAAAGGATCTAGAATCCTAGGGCGTCTATATCAAGGAACAAGAATCAAGATAAGCAGTAATGGAACAACAAAGACTGTTAAGGAGGCTGAGCAATATGAATCTAGACAAGGAGTTTAGGTATTGAGCAAGGAGACTCAACTGGAAGAATGGAATTTACTCTTTTGTCAAAATGCTTACTGAAGCCCTGCAAAGAATTATTTAAGAATTCAACCCAAACTAGTATCCATGTTAAATTGTGTACTTTATCTCATTATGTGATAAAATTGTTAAATGCTTTTGTGGGGTAGAAGGGGCCATTGGAAAGATTTCATGGAATGAGACTGGGATAACTTAGTTCATGAAGTATTATTACTAGATTGCATGGTGGTAGTTGGAATATGGAATGCCTGTTTTCTGTTTCTCATTTCACTGCCCTTCCATGACCCTTTAAGATAATAAAAGTATGCATTGTGATAATAGTGGTCACATTCCTACAGTGCTTAGGTGTATTTCAGCATCTCTTTTTATGTATTAAGAGAATAGAGTAAAAGGCAAATGACTAGTTTATTCAAACTGAGGCAACAAATCTGAGATCTCTAATCTTGAATCTCATTAGAACAGTTTTGGATTCCTTAAGCAAATGTGACTCAGATTGTAGATCCTAATGTGCATTGGAAACAATTGAAACATGTATGGATACAATCCCAGATACAGAGAACAGTGTTAATGTGGTTGCAGCACAGAGCATTTTGGTTAGACGATTATAATAGCAGCTTACTTATACTTTTGGTGAGATGGTGTAAGCTAATGATGTAGCCATTAATTTGAATTTAGCAGACATTTTAAATATAGGTTTCTCTTACAGAGACAAAAGTTGCAATTTAAAGCTCTTTGGTGGTCTAAAAACAGCTTAATTCTGTAGTAGCATGGGAATAAGTACTAATCCAGCTTATACAGTGATTGTACTATGTCATGTTTGTGAAAGATTGCACAACCGCTTTCTCTGGTTTTTATGTTAATTTAAAAATATTAAACATAAAACCTTATAACATCTTCATGCTGAGATAAACTGTTCAATTTAACTTGTGCTCAAGCAGCAAACTGTCAGGAATTATCTTGTTCCTAGTGGTTTTTGCTATCACCTTGTACCCTTTCCTGTCAGAGACACAGTGTGGGATGATAAAGCTCAACTTGTTAGGATTTATTGCTTAAATAATACCTGAGGCAAGAAGAACAGTGGAAGCCTAGAGGTTAGCTCGCTGCTGATTGAGTGATGTCATTTATTGTATTAACTTTTTTTTTTTTTGATTACTGGAAGTAGGCAAAGTAAAAATTGCCTATCAGTCTTACCTGCGTTCCTTTTGTGAGCATATTCATTGCTTTTTGGGGGTGTCCTTGACTTACACATTTATGGAACTGCTTGCTGTCCAATTTAACTACTATTTTACAAGTGAAAAAATAAAGAAGAGATGTTTTCCTAATGATGGAGATAATTTCCACAATTTAGAAGTAGTGAGGGCTATTTTAGGATCAGTTATAAAAATAAAATGGTTTTCCTTTTAATGATTTAACAAACTGAAGGAAGTTTTGGTGTGGGCAGTTTCAAATGGGTAGTATTATGAAAATTATGAAAAATGATTATGAAAATCATTGCCATTTCACTTCTGAATGTATTACATTCTTTAATTTAAGAGGTTTTATGTGGAAGGCTCAACTTTAGATCTGGATTCCTTAATTATGGATCAGCTAGCAGGTAGGGAAGGAGAGGAGGTGTATGGTAGGAGTAGAGTGAAGGACTCTCCTTGGTTAAACATTTGCTAGAGATGGTCCATCCTGAGGATAATTCTCATATAGGAAATTAACAATTGGGTTATGACTAGAAATACATCTATAATGGGTTATTTATATAATGGGTTTTATATAATTTTACATTATCTTATATTATTTATATATATTATATGTTTTATTTTTATTTTAATTTTATATAATTTTATATTATTTATATATATATTTATATATATGATTTTATATAATTTTATATAATTTATATAATATGCATTTATTTATATAATGGGTATTTTCCCTTCTACTTACTGCCATTTAATGCATAGTCCCTCAAGTTTGTATTTTGTAAATGTATAACTGAACAAAAATATACCATTAATTTAGATTAATCAATTGTTAACATTTTGTACATTGTTTATCTCTATGCAAATATATACACATAAGTATTTATTGTTATTAGTAGCCTTTTAAGTGAACCATGGAAGAATTAGTTGTAGACATGGTGACAGTTCACATGTAAATAATTCAAAGTGTCTCCTAAGAATAAGTATATTCTTGTACAAGATCATAATACAATTATTACACTTGAGAAATTTAAGATTGATAAAAATTTACAGTCTTATATTGAGTCCATATTCAGAGTTTTTGTCCTTATAATATCATTTATAATTGTCTTTTCCCCATCTAGTATCCAGTCAGGAATCACACATTAAATTTTGTTCTGTTATCTCTTTATTTTCCTTTAATCTAGATTTTTTTTTTTTTACTTTATGACTTTGACAGTTTTGGAAATCAAACCCTGTTATTTTGCAGAATGTTTATTTGATTGTCTCCTCATGACCAAATTCAGATCAGGCCTTTTTGGCAGGAATACTACCATTGGTGATTTGTATCTTTGTCAGTGTATCACATTGGGAAATACATATCACTTGTCCTATTATTGTTCATATTAAGTTTGATGACTTGGGTAAATTGATGTCTACCAAATTTGTCCACTAAGGTACCATTTTTTTTTTTCTTTATAGTTAATAAGTAATATGGGGACTGCATTTAATGACTTTTTCAGCCTCATATGTGAAAACCATTGAGCTTGCTCAGGTCTCATGATTAAGAATGAGTCATTGCTTGTAGTAATATTGTTTGGAGGGAGAGGAGGGGATATTACTCAATAATGAGACCCAAAAGTCACCATCCATTTTCTCTTAAGGAAAATATTGATTGATTGAGATAAATATTTTATTGTTTCGTTTACTAAGGATCAGATTTTTAGATAAGCAAATATCTTCATCTTTCAGAATTTTCAATCCAAGCTTTAGAAAGGCTTATAGTTGATGGCGGCGGTAGGCATATTTTTGGACAAAATGGGGCATTTTTTCATCATAATTTTTCTGCTTCCTTTAGTTGAGTACAGACAATCAGGAGAAACAAATACATCTCCTTTGTAAGATGTTTTACTTCAAAGCATTAAACCATGACATTAATACAGCAGTGTGGGTTTAAAGAGAGATCACTGCCTTTTGGTCTTCGGTGCCTTTTTTAGTCCATGAAGAAGACACTTGAATTCCTGTTTATGATATATGCACTTATCATGTAATCATTCTTCTTATGGGAAAGGCTAGTGCCGCAGATCATATAAACACCTGAAGTTAGCCATTTGGCTTGTCAGCAAGGGAGAATTTATAGTAGTTGTAATCATGGTAATAACAAGTACGATATTTTGTATTTATTAAGTACAGAAAAAAAGCATTTGTAATGTAAGTGGTCCACAGCCAATTCATATCCGTGGTGTAATGAAAGTACTTCAGGCTTAGAAGATCAGGAGTCTCTGCTTTGGCACTTTACACCAGTGTGATTCTGGAAAAAAAAAGGGAAAAAAAAAAAAAAAACCTCTTAACCTTCTTGAACCTCATTTTTTAAGAATGGGAATTAAAGCTGTAAGGGTCAAATGATATTACATTATGTTATAAAGGTGGCATTCCATCAAAATTGTGCCATCTAAGTGTCCTCAGCTGTTCAGGGACTGTAATTTGTTCCTCTTTTGTATCCATATGTGGTATACCTCGTTAGGGGAACATTTCCAGGTTGTCCTAGATAGTTATTCTTCTTTCTTGTTTGTTTCTTTTAGTTGTTCATATCACTGTTGCAGGCAGCATTATCCGGTGGGCTCTCTTGTTTCATTGTTTCTGTTCTTTGTTAGACTATGGCACCCAGTAGGCATTTAGTAAATATTTGCGGAGTGAATGAGTGAATAGACACTTTCATTTATAACCATGGTAGGTAAGATTTCATTTCCTTATTTCCACGAAGATAAGGAATCAGCTTTCTTCTTTTTTTTTTTTAATATTTATGTTTTATATAAGGAGTTTTACAGATTATACATCTGGTGCCATTAGCAGTCCAGTAATGGAGAATAAAATATTTGAAAAAACACAAAGATTGCAGAACAGTTTAAAAAAGGGAGGGGGAGGAGGGACAGTGAGAAAACATGCCAATAGAAAAAGACCACACTCGATAAGTCTATTGCATAAATCAAAAGGGTTTATGTCATAACATGAACATGTGCCATTTCTGCTCGTATATTGAATTTCAGTAGTTGGTTGCATAAAGAAGTAAAGTGTAATGAAACTGGCAAGCAAAGTATTCCCCAGTCAGCCTTATCTTTGTTCCATTTGTCCTTCAGATAGAGCATTTCTTGCCTTTTTCAATAAAATCCGTCTGGCTTTTTTCTTTTTCTTTTTTTCTTTTTCTTTCCTTCTTTTTTCCTTCCTTCCTTCCTTTCATTTTCTTTCTTTCTTTCTTTCTTTCTTTCTTTCTTTCTTTCTTTCTTTCTTTC
>NW_022631005.1:16043460-16178460 GCF_010015895.1 Lontra canadensis
TTCTTTCTTTCTTTCTTTCTTTCTTTCTTTCTTTCTTTCTTTCTTTCCTTCCTTCCTTCCTTCCTTCCTTCCTTCCTTCTTTCTTTCTTTGCATCTCTCAGTAACTGAGCAGAGAAGACCAATGAGATTCAGGGCTTTTATAGTTCTTAGCAGCTGCTTTTTAAGAGATGAAAACTTAGAATGCTGCTACATGGTATTAAGGCTTAACTATTGATGTGTCCTTGTAGGGGATATGTTTTTCTTGGGTTAGGAAGAGGGAAAAGGGGAGAAAGGTGAAGGATGACTGCTTTAAGCATGTTTGGGACAGTAAACTTTAATTTCCTTGTTTCCTAGGATCCTCTTTGCAAGCTCAGTGCTGAACCTGACTGAATTGGCTGCCCTTCGGCCTGACCTTGGGAAATTAAAAAAGATTCTGTACTTCCATGAGAACCAGTTGGTATATCCTGTCAAGAAATGTCAGGAGAGGGATTTCCAATATGGATACAACCAAATTCTCTCATGGTAGGTATAGATTGTGTCATTATATTTAGTCCTTTGCCCCTGTTTTCTTTATAGTTAGCTTTTAAATTTTGAGACCTACTGTAACTGTACACTTATTTTAAAAACTCATTAAAGTAGGTGTGCATGTTTAAGTGTATCTTCTGTGGTAGTAATTGCTTGTGCCTTTGATATACTTTTATATATATATGTATATATATATATATATAATCCTTTTATAAAATATACAAATGTAATAGTCTAGTTATATGTTGAATTAGTTATCTATTTTCTACAACATTCAAAATAGAATAAAAATGTTGACAAGAGACCTCCTTTTCACCCCTTGATTCCATCACGTATTGTTTAGGTGATACTTTTAGAAAAGAGCCAGTTAGGGTATTGTCATTTACCAACCACTTTCAATATACCCAGCTGAAATCAAGATAGAAATTTACACAGGAAGAAATTAAAAATTAAAGCATAATAGAGCAAGGAGTTTTAATCCTTTTTTCTTATTATTTCTATAAGAGAAAACTATGGAAAATGAATCTTTAGGTGGTTGGGGTTTTTTTCCCCTCATTGAGTCTTCTGAAACTGCACAGCCTTAAAATACCATGACATTTCAAAGGTGATGGTCCTTCTCTGTTGTTACTTCAACAAAGTGTATCTCTTGAAGCTTAGTTAATGAAAGAAGTTAATAACAACTCTGAAACGGCTTTGCGATTGGATCCTACTCACAGAACTACAACAAATAGAATCAGGTTGGCCATGATTGGGTACATCCTACTCACCTTTTTTAAATAGTTATTAGCAATTGGGATTGATGATGTGCTCCCAACTTTTACAAGCATATTCCATAGTTTAGTTGACATAGAAAAACAGCTCTATGGTGATATTTCTGTGTTTTGAGCATTTCTTAAATGTTTTCCTGCCATCATTTTTACAAGCTGCTTCAGTTGTGAAGTAGCAGCGCTATCAAAATAGAGTGGAACTGCTTCACGTCAAATGTCTCATAAAAACACAACCATTTTAAAATTTCATAATAAAATTAAAATACTTTATTTTATATTGAAACAGAGAAGGCAAATATGTTTTAAAAACAAAAATAAAATCATTTTGTGCTTTTATCAATATGGAAAACATTTGTAATATTCTTTTGATTTCTTAAATTAGCATCATTCTTTTCCTCTGATAGTGTGTGTTTATTACCCCTGAGAAATAACTGGAGAAAAAAATTCAGTCTATTTTTCCCTTTATGGGTGGCTTTAAAGTTAATGGAAGTTATACCCACTCATATCAGAGAGGAAATGCATGAAAAGAATATTTCTGTAGACTGTCTTGGATCTTTAATTTAGCATAGAATGGGTTTTTAAGAGTGTAAGTTGGGTTTCATGCCCTATGAGGGCAGATATCTAAAAAAATTTTAGCTCATTGCCCCTCATTTCTCTATTTTATAAAAGATTGTTTTTTCTCAAAAGGAATGAGACTACAAAAGCCTGTACATGATTTTCCGTCCTTGCTCTTCTCAAGAGGGTAAACTGATCGACAAGCTCAGAAAGGAAGAAGTAGACTCGATCATTGTTTGGACTCTTTACGAGAAAAAAATAGTTTGCCGTTGTCCAGAGGAAAAATAAGAGTGTCAGAAAGCAGTCCCGTTTCACATTCTCTTTGAAAAGTATGAGTCTTGCTTCCTCAAATGTTTCTTTAGGTTTCTTGCTGACTTCTGCTTTTGTTGGCACTGTCGGATTTCTTTCTTGACCGAGTGACAGTTAAGGACCTCAGAGATGACTGACTTAAGCACTCACCTTAAATAGAGGTTTCGTTAACCCTCTGACTTATGAACACATGTTGTAACTGTATATTATGACCTGTGGGTCGCTATTACAATATGTGACATATGGTGAAAACAGACTAGCTGTAAAACATCCTTCAACTTTTGGTCTATTATTATATTGGCTTCCTTATTGCTTGCTGATGTGTCAGCACTTCTGTGACATTCTTTTGTATTATCGGTGCTGTTATCACCCCTACTCCCAAATTTTCACTAGGTTGCAACCAAAAAAAAAAAACCAAACAAAAAAAACTTATATAGTGAAAAGCGGTTTTGCAGGGGAGGCATAAAGGTGGCAGTTCAACGTTCCTTTTGTAGGCTTTTCCTTCTGCTGTGTATTAATAACAGGAACTTTGGCTGTCCTCAGTAAACGGAGCATTTGCTATGGTATTCCTGTTCTATAAGCTCTACCTTTTCATTTGTGTTTTGCCATCTTACAGACTTATATGTCTTTTCCATTTCCTTGATTTATCAATTTTAAGGTGAAATAAAACTAGCTGCTATTTGAGCTTCTATACCTTCTCACTAAAACATCTGTGTGCGTTTTAGTGAGATCCAGTGACACTGAGGCACTGAATCATTGCTTAAACAAAGAGGGCCATTTTAAAAAATCAAACCAATTATTTATTAAATCAGTTTTTTGACCCATGAAGGGAACATACTATATATTCAGTTTTGTCCAGGTTGCCCTTAGTTATCATTTGTGTTCATTGGTCTTCAAGAAAATGTTAGAGGCAGTTCTGAACACTGTGGACATATGTATGACACCTAGAATTTGTTCATCACATTTCCTTATAACAATGTGTTTTAGATTACTTGTATTTTAAAAATATTAAAGGGAGGAATACAGTCTTTCCATTAAAAGTAATAGATAGTATTATATTTATTTCATTTAATTCTGAAGGTCCATGGTATTGTGGTCCTTCTTCTCCTTTGATGACCCCAAATATAACATACTGGTAAAATAAGTTATTTATAGAGATCCCATATAATCCTTCCTGTAGAATTCCAGAACTTTAAAAAAATCTAGTGGTTTCTTGAAGCAAAGGTTAAACAAGAAATCAACTTTTACAACATGTTTAAAGGTATGCTTTTGTGTGAAATAGCTTTATCTGAACTAGTCTCCCTGAAGGTACTGAAAAGTACGGTAGATGTCCTCTTGTCAGCAGTATGATATAAAATGGTGTATATCACTGACATAAAAATCCAACATGGGTATGTGGGCCACAGAAAAGAAGGTCCTGCTGTACTTAGTATTGCCAATAATGCAGAAAGTCCTGACACTGCAGAAAAATAAACATTGTTTGATGCCTCATAAGATCCCAGTACATCATTTAATTCCTCCCTTGCCTTTCCTCCCTGATGCCAGCACTCTAACTTACCGTGATACAATGGGAATGAAACGAACTTATCTATTAGAGGCCATTTAGTAAATACTGATGGGAAATGCAGAGTTCTTTGCAAACCCAAGTACAGTATAAACTCTGATTAACACAGAGGTCTTGAGCTTATAAAAACTAACTGTGAATGAGTGTGGGTTCATCATTTGCATTTATCCCTTTCCTTTCCAGCCTGGTGGCTGATGTGGTGGTGTTCAACTCAGTTTTTAATATGGAGTCATTTCTCACCTCTATCGGAAAATTTATGAAACTGATTCCTGATCACAGACCCAAGGATCTGGAAAGCATCATCAGGCCCAAGTGCCAAGTTATTTACTTTCCCATCAGGTTTCCTGATGTGAGCAGGTCAGTGTGTTTGACTCCGTTTTTCAATATTGTGTCATAAATTATTTCCCAAATGTATAGAAATTTGTGGTGTTCTTGCCAATTTTAACTTTTCAGCACAAGCATGGTTAATTAGAGAATCGAGTTCTATTTCACCATGCTGTGATTTACAAACATTTTAAATAATCATGTGTCCTGACGATCCCTGAATGGTTAGTTCTGATATCGAGTTCATCTTTTCTTCTCTGATACTTACTGGTTTCCTCAAGCAAGCTGCTTTGGCTTTTTTGACACTTACTGTTTTGTTTCTTTCTCTGTTGTTTTGTTACAGAAGTCATTGTCAAGCATATTTCTCACCCTTTGCATTCAGCTTATGCCCATGGGTTTATATGTATATAGCAACTGTTCTAAGTAAATCAATGGTAATTGCACTGCTTGGGTTACTTACATTTCCTGTGCTATTTTCTTCTATTTTTTTCCTTCTTCCTTTTCTTTTTTTATTATTTATATTATTATTATTTTTTTAAACATTTTATTTATTTATTTGACAGAGGTCACAAGTAGGCAGAGAGGCAGGCAGAGAGAGAGGAAGGGAAGCAGGCTCCCTGCCAAGCAGAGAGCCCAATCCGGGGCTCAATCCTAGGACCCTGGGATCATGACCTGAGCCAAAGGCAGAGGCTTTAACCTACTGAGCCACCCAGGTGCCCCAGTTATTTGTATTATCTTAATAAAGAGTTAGGTCTTCTATATTAGGTTACAAATGCACTTAATTGCCATTTCTCTTTCTCTGTTACTAAGGACATTTTTTATTACCCTTGTTGCTGGGCCCACCCTGAATTAGCAGTGGATGATGTGGCTCAAAGGGAACATTCTCAAATTCCTTTTCACTTCTGATTAAACCTAGCAAAATGGTTTTTATTACCAGTAGGAATATTTCTCCCATGTGAACAGAAAGTTTACTTCAGTGGGACTCATACTAGCCAGGGATGCTGCTGTTTGCAACTGAATATGTCCTTAAAAAGGGTTCAGGGACAGCTGTTTCTTCCGCATTGCTGAAAGGAAGGCAGGAAACAATTTAATGTCTATGCATGTTATGCAGGAGGTCAGCATTACTCTCTGTATTCTAAATTTACTGAGTTCACCTAGATTTTGCTGTGGAATCAGTAGTCATCATCAGCACTCTTAATGCTGATTTATTTGAGTGTTTACTAGTTAATATTTCATTGAAGAAAAATCTGCCTAATCCCAAATCAAGTTTGTGAGTCATAAAATTTAAGTTAGACAACCTTGCCCAAGTCTTACTTTATGGAGTTCAGAAAGCAGAGGCCCAAGGAAGCAGAGACTGGCTTGTACTCACACTACTGATTGTCATAGACTGGATTAACGTTTAGACTCCATGATTCTTTATTCAATTTTCTGTTTACTGTTCAAGGTTCCTATTGCTGTAGGTCATTTGGTAAAAATACTTAATCATTTATTTGGAGTTTTGACAACTGTCAGGCTAAGCGAAAAAAAATCAAAATTGATTTTCAGTTATAGATGCATATGTATATGCATATATAATGTGTATGTATATATGTATGTATGTATGTATGTATGTATAAGATTTTATTTATTTATTTGACAGAGAGAGACACAGTGAGAGAGGGAACACAAGCAGGGGGAGTGGGAGAGGGAGAAGCAGGTTTCCTGCCGAGCAGGGAGCCCCATGTGGGTCTTAATCCCAGGACCCCGGGATCATGACCTGAGTCAGAGACAGGTGCTTAACGACTGAGCCACCCAGGCACCCCTATAATGTGTATTTATATATATATAATATGTGAGATGAGAGAATTTCAACTTCTGGAAAATACAATTGTTACACTTTAGACCTATGATTAGTTAAAACATAGTTTATATTTTAGGCCATATTTTTAAAATATGACCTTTATTTTTTTGACATTTTTTAAGGTTTCAATATAATGTACACTCAAAATGTACATCTTTAATTTAGTAGGTGGTTATACTACATCTTAATTATTACCACTATAGAATTCCAAATACATAATATGTTTTAAAATTCATTTGCATCTGATATATTCCTACAACATCATATGTTTTAATACACCTGTGGCAATTGAATAGTTTATTAATTTGGACTATATTACCATAAATAAATCTAGCTAAATGGAAAAAGGTTAAGGAATATTGTGGCCAAGATAACATTCATAAGCAAGGTCTTAGCCCAGAGTGTTATTTGAATTATTTTCAAATGGTAATTTGCTTTATCCAACCCAAACTCATATAGTGTAAGTAAGTGATTATTTGCATGAATGACAATCATTCTAATGCCTGCAGTCTTAAAAGAGTATTATTTTGTTGAGATGTTGAAAAATAGTAATTCCAAAGGCAACATAACAAAGATGATTAAAAAAAAAAAAAAAAGAACTTTTGAATGCTTCTATCTTTCTCTCTATACAAATATTGTTTGGTCATGGCAAAAAAAAAAAAAGAGTAAAAACAAAGTAGAAGATATAATTAAATTATTAATATAATATGCTATAATAGTGTATACTATAATGGATATTAGTCAGAGAAGGGAAACAGCTGTATTTCAGCAAAAAAATATGAGGATTTCTAAAGTTGTTAACAGTTAAGATTCAGAGCATGTCGGTCACATAGGACTTCAGTAATACGGCTTCGTGGCAACTACTGTTACCTATTGCCCTTCTCACTCCTCACTGCCTTGTCTTTCTCAAAGACCAGAAAAATCGTTGCAAGAAAGAATATCACTTGAAACTATCATTACATGTATTTGGGGCGCCAGGGTGGCTCACTTGGTTAAGAGTCCAACTCTTGGTTTTGACTCAGGTCATGATCTCAGGGTTGTGAGATCAAGCCCTTTCAGACTCTGACTCAGCAGGGAGTCTGTTTGGGAGTCTTTCTCTACCCTCTCTCTGTGCTTCTCCCCCTGCTCATACTCTAAGTAAATAAATAAACAAATAAATAAATATCTCTTAAAAAAACGAAACTATCATTATATGTATTAAATATTTGGGGATGGAAAAGCTTTTAAACACTGGAGGGGTACATACATGTATTTGAGTCTTGATAGCCACTTACCAGCTCTGTGACCTGTATAAGTATAATGACCCTGAACTTAGGTTCTTTAATATTACGATTATATTTACGTATCACCTCTATAGGCATTGTATAGTGACTAAAGGAAATAATGCAAATAAAGGAAATGCAAATAAAGGAAACACATGCAAAATGCCTAGCATAGTGCTGGTATGTGATAGCCCCCCACCCACCCCAGTAAAGACTACTTCATCATATTAATTTTCCCACTCCCATTGTTATATAACCTAGCACATTTATTGCCACCTGAATATAAAGTACATTCTTCCTCTCTCTCCTTTCTTAATCAGCACATTAAAATACAGAAGTACCCTGCCAAAGGAGCAACACAATATAAGTAAAGAGGTTCATTTATTATTCTCTGTATCATTCTGACTCAGTCTTTGGGCCTCATAGGAATCTACCATCCATTGGTGGGGCCAACTCCTTACTTTGATTTTTTTCTTGTCCCAATTTTCCTCCTTCCTTCTTGAGCTCATCCTCCATTTTTGATCATTATCCTTGCTATCTTGCATATTCTCTCAATTTTTTTGCCCTTTTCCTTAATTTGATCAGGAGAAAAACCTCCAGCTGTACTTGTTAGTCTACTCTAAATGCACATGGTCCTCCTGAGCTGCCTGGTAAGCAGACCACATTTCCCATCTACTAGATAACTAATCATTCATTTTTCTTGCTTTGTAGACTTCTGATACCAAATATTCTATCTTTGCCCTCAGATTATGACTGAGAAAATAGCAGCAATGGCAGAGAATTTCTATGTGTTGCTATCACCGTGTCGGCCCATCCACATGCTTCTGGGTGTATATTCTTTTTCTTGGTACCCATTAATGTGCATGAACTGACTTTGCTTCCATGTGAGGCCTTTGCCTCCACGAGAGTCCAACCTTCTTGCATATCTAAGGACTACTGTCCTAGCAATTTGTCCTTCTCTGTTCTGTACCATCAGTTTTCCTGTCTTCTGGGTCATTACTATTAGCATAAGAAAAATGCTATTTGTTTTACATCTTTAAAATAAAAAAGCTATTTCTTGATTCCACTTATCCCTTCTGCTACTGCCTATTTTCCTTCTCTCTGTTAGTAGCAAAAACTCCTGAAAGAGTTTATATTTGCTCCCAGTTTTATTTCTACTGTTCTCTCTTACAGCTACTCCACTGAAACTGTTTTTTGTTAAGGTTACCAGTGACTTCCATGCCTCTCTAAATCCTGTGGTCAATTCTCGGTGCGCATCTTACTTAACATATCAGCAGCATCTGACACACTATGACACATTCTTCAGTTGTTTTCTAGGACATGCAAGTTGCTATTTTTCAGGCTTGTTGCTGGTTTCTCATCATTACCTTGGCTTTGAACTTCATACTGGCCTTTGGCACTCTTAGCACTTAAAGCGTTGATGAAAGAAGAGTCCAGGATTGAAAGGAGCAGAAAAAAGAGTCAGGAAGTCAACACTGAGAGAATTGTCTCTGGAGAAGAGGGAAGAGGACTCTAAGAAGATGGCCAGTAGTGAATTCAGAGAAGTAAGGTTAGACTATACCCTTGAATTTGATAAATAAAGGATCAGTGATACCCCATCCTGCATTCTATTAAATCACAGAAAAGTTTCCTGTGTTCTTTCTAGTAGCCAGAGAAAGTTAGGATGCAAGTCTGGATGAGATCTCTTTCCTTTCCTGTCTGTCTGTCTGTCTGTCTGTCTCTGTCTCTCTTTCACACATACACAATGTGTGTGCACACACAAACACACACACACACAGATTCTGCTCCTCATTTGTGGATGAAAGCACCAAAGTTCAGAGAAGTTAAGTGTCTCTTGGTAACCACACAGCAAAATGTAGACAGAGCAAAAACTGGAACTCATATCTCAAAATCTCAATCCCATGCTCAGCCCACCACTTATTGTGAATGCAGTTTCAGAGGTCCTGATTATCTGATTTCTCAGCTGACAGCAGATTAGCAGCATCACATTGGGGGTGCGATAAAGGCAGGCTCACTGACAGCAGTAAAAAGTGACAGCTGACTGACAGCTCGACAACAAGGGAGGAGAGAGATACACTATTAAAAAAAAACATACATGAGAAGTGAAAAAGCGTAGCAGCCTGGAGCCATTCTATGGCAGGGCAGGCAACTGCGCACGTTGAAGAACCCTTGCAGACGTTTCCCCACGACTGTACAGCTTGTACATCACAAGGGTGACTGTGAGGCATTAAAAAATGATAGCCAGTAAATTCTGTGTAAGATGGAAGGAAATGCATGACTCACTTTTGGCAAAAATGATAAACAACAGCAAATGAAGGCAGACCTCATGCCTCGCTCTAGGATATATGTGAGCCGTATTCACTGAAAGGACAGTGAGCATCTAAACCCTTCCCACTCAGTGGTAATATCTGTAGGCTTAGGTGACCAGAGAATGTTTCAGGAAGCTATTTTTTTAGATGTTCCTGATTGGAGCCATTTTGTGGGCCAAATCTCCCTTTGCTACCGGGGTGCATAGACTGGCTCCTTTGGTCCTGAAGGTGTCCGGGCCTGCCAGATGGTCAGTAGTCAACAAGACCGATTTTGTAATATTAACACCATGCTTTAGCCTGTTTGGGCTGCTGTCACAGAATACCATAGACTGGGAGGCTGATCAACAGCAACAGTTTACTTCTCATAGTTCTGGAGCCTGGCAAGTCCAAGATTAAGGCTCTGGCAGATTTGGTGTCTGTTTGGGAAGGTCTGTTTTCTGCGTCTGTGCTGTGTTCTTACGTGAGGGAAGGAGCGAGGGAACTCTCTGGAATCTGTTTTACAAAGGTACTAATCCCATCAATGAGGAATCCACGCTAGTGATGTGCTTATCTCCCAAAGTCCTTGCCTTCTAATACATTTGGGGGCAGGGTAGGATTTCAACACAGGATTTCTGAAGGACTACAGACATTCATCCTGTAGCATGCCAGAAGATAAATATGATCTCAAGACTTGATGAGATAAGACTCATGACTGGGAAGCCTATGCTGTGTTAGAGGGTATAGGTTATAGATTGGAAATTAAGGAAATTTCACTGTATATATCAAAGATTTCCTGTAGAACTCCATGTGCTGTTGGTTGTGTGATGAAAAGAATAAAGAAAGCAGTCCTACAGCCCGCAGAGCCAGACATTGGCTAGAGGAAGCCAGTATTTCCTACTCTAGGTCATGTAACTGCCAAACAGGCAACGCCTGGTACAACTTAGGGGATTTTATATATCCAGGCCTTTGTGTGAGTCTCAGTCTAATGAAATCAGAACATCAGAGGGATTTGCAACTTGCTTTCTGACAGGGTCATCTTTAGAAGGCAGAGTTAAGCGTAACAGCTAACCTTACTGATTCTTATTTTAGCCCTGCATTGTGCTAAGCCTGTTATATGTATTTTAGCATTTTGTTCTTCCAACAATTCTGAAAGCTATTTTCCATTTATAGTTGAAGAAACTCAGCCATAGAGAATGTAAATAACTTTTTGCCTACAGTTGTACAAATAGTAAAGGTAGAACAAGAAATCAAACATTTTCTTATCCAATTTTACAGCCCAAATTCTTACCATTTTTTTTTTTTTTTATTGCCTGTTTCCCCAAAAGAGGTTCAGGTCCCTGGTACTTGACTCTAACCATTGAGGAACAAATGATTTATAAAAGAGAATTGACAGAAATATTGAATAAAAGGAAGCATATCATGGTAATTTTATGAAAGAAAGGACTCAAGGCTTAGAAAGCAGACTTTTAAAGGGTTGAAGTTTTGAAAAGAGGATACCTGAAGAGGAATGAGAAATTTTAAAAAAGAATACCAATAGCAAATTGGAGCTAGGCCAAAAGAGGCAGAATGGGAAGAATACGTCATCAAAAGCACAGCTGTAGGCTCAGACCATTATTTCATGTATGAGAAAACCATTTTTTTTTTCTACTTGTAAATATATCTCATTTACTCAAACTCTCTTCCCTTATAAGGTAGTTTACGGTATGACATCTGTCTTATCTAAGCATCACGTTAGATGTTTAGGATGGAGTGGAGTATGTCAGCACATCATCTCACTTCTTCCATCTGTTTCCCCTACAAGATCTGGTACTGAGGGACCATTCATGCTTTTCATAGAACGAGATGATGCCCACTCCCGCCAAATTGGATCACGTAAGAATGTATATACAAATACGGTGAATTACAAAGTACTCTTTCTTATCCTTGAGAAAGATCAGGTCTTCCCAAGAAATTCCATCAGGAACTGAGGAGGGAATATCGAAGTGGGTATCATCTGCCTCAAATAGTATTCAGTTGGATTAAAGGTGAAGAGAGATAAAGGCTCAAGACTGTCAAGTCCCGATACTTGTATGTATTTATCATGTGCTTGCCTTCTCAGTGCCATTATATGGTGAAAAAAGCTTAAATGTCTTTATTATAGTTACACATAATTGATATAAACAGATCAAATGTATGTGTTTTCAGTGGAGACCATAATAAAAAATCATCCGTTTATTTTTTAATGAAGGGATGAGTGGATGGTATTTCCTTAGGAGTTGAAGTTTGGATTTGGAGCACATTGAAGAATGTATACTTAGGTGGAAAAATAGGAGCTTTTTCTGGGGTACAGATTCCCATTTAGTCACCACAGAGAATATCAAGTATCAATCTTAATGTGATCAATAGAGAAGAATTTCATATGCTTCTGTAATCATTTTTCTATGTATTCCTATTTTCCACAATACTGGATTGTTAGAATAAACAATAGTAGATTTTACCTGTGAGTTTCCTCATTTCATTGTAGATTTTGTATCCTGGGGACAGGAATTATCTGAAAAGCATCTCTGCTTTCCTCCTCCTACATTTTTGACCGCAAAGGAGAGAGGAAAACAATGTTGGTCATTTGGAGTAATCTCAGTTACGGAAACCCTAAGAATTTCTCTACATGTTTCTCTCCACCTCTTCCATGTAGCTGAAATGTAAAGCCAAAACAGAGGTCTATGGACTTCACGTAACTATTTTAAAAACAAAAATGGAGAATTTTAAAAACAGTGTGAAAACTTTAAATGAAAACTCTCAGGCTGTGCAAACAAAGGCGAGGAGCCTAAGGGCTTTTTGAAGAATTCTTATTAAAAAAAACCACTATTTTACATTGCAAAGCAGATGTGTCAGAAAACAACAGCCAATCTGTAATTTGAGAATTCGTAGATTGATAGGACAGAAGGCAGCCCCTGTGGCTCCCCACAGAAAACTTTGTTTTCTGGGGTCAAGAGTTCTGCTTTTGGTGGGGGAGGGGGGTTTGCCAGAAAACACCTTAATCTTCTTACCACATGTGGTCATATTTCTCAGATACATTGAGAAAGTATTAGTCAGACATAATAATAAAATACTGACTTTGCTATATGAAATAAAGAAGTGGGTACTGTCTTCTTGAATATTAATCTAGGTTTGAAGTAGGAGAAGAAAAGTTTTGCTTTTACAAATTTAAACATATCCATATTTGCTAACAATTATTTTGGCTCTTCAAAATGAATGCAAAAATGTGTTTCGTTTGAATGTCATTTAAAAAAATTTTTATAGAATCACTCTACTAAAAAAAACTTTTGATAAATCATTCCAATGTTTAACACCACTCACTTTCATGAAATCTCCTTTATATCTAATGCAAATCTTTCATGCTATGTTATATTCTAACCATCTTCCTCTTACTATTCTTGTTAAGAAAAGAGTTTGGCTTCAGCATACACACACACACACACACACACACACACAATTCCTTTGTTGGCCTGAAGTTACAAAGAACAAACTCTTGCTTACTCAAAATGTATTTTTAATGAAATTATCATTCATGTTAATGCCTAATTACTGATTAGATTTCTTTTCTCGCCAATTTATACAATAACAATAACCCCACCCAAAAGAAGTGCTTTAAATTCAGCTGCAGCAGCAGCGACAAAAACTATCCTTTGATAAGATGATTTACACCCGTTCTCAAGTATAGAGAGTGTTTGGCTTCAGACATCAAAGACTTGATGTCCATTTTTTTTTTTTTTTTTTTAAGTTCCTCATTGTCCTGTTCAAAGTAATCTTGGAGGCAAGAAGCGAAGGCGACAGATCAGGGGGTGGAGAAATAACTAAAAATCAGAGAACATGTTTAGCTAGGGACTACATCATCCCTTCAAAAGGAGTCATGCATGGAGCAGGGCTTCTACAAAATGGGGATGGATATCATTCAACAAACTCAAACCATAGTTGAGGGGAATTCAGCAAAAGGTCCACTTAGGATCTCTTCTCCTCAATGGGCTTAGAGGCCATTACTGAGCTTCCTGTAGCATAATGAATGATCATCAGTGTAGATCCATTCAGGCAAGAACAATTTGTGTTAGATATTCTGTTCATTACATGAGGGTTATGTACAATCATGTTGTTAGAAAGAGTTCAGATAAACCACTTTGATGTTTAAAGGATCAAGCTTTGGTTATCTTCCTAAAAAGCACTTACTCAAATCATTCCGTTTGGGATAACGCTGAATAAAACGTGGGAGTCAGCAGAATAGTATAGAATGATCTGATTTGTCCTATTATCACTTACTACAACTGCTCAGCCTAATGCAAATCACTTAACATCCTAGAACTTCAGTTTTCCCATCTGTAAAATGGTAATCAAATAGGACCTACTTTTTAGATTTATTATGCCAGTTTAGATCATTATTATAGTGTGCCGACTGAGCTCTGGGTGTGCAACCTAGTTGTGTTCAGTAAATGTTAGTGATTTTATTTATACTCCCACCATCACCATTTTGGTTATCTGTTTCACAGGCTTTTTGATAAGGTCACCCATTCAGTAGGAGTCCAACCTCAAAAGTGAGGGGGAACAAAATTTTGAAAAACCATAATGATTTTATAGAACATCTGAGGATCTGAAGTTTGCCAGTAATTCTAATAAGGGTGCGGACTGTCTTATATCCTATTAATCCGCATAACCGCAGCGCCTGAGCGGGCATAAGTTAGCAGTGCGTGAAAGAGAAAGGCACGTGGGCTGTTTCCACATCTGCCTGACACCTGTGATATGTGTGCATTCCTGGTGGTGCTAGAGTGTGGAACCGGCGAGTGGGGTGATCACAGAAGTCACTGTAGTTGTTCAGTGTTCCTGTGAAGAATGCTGGGGAGTGTTTTAGATAGTTTTCCACTAAAACACAAACTAGCTAGAACGTATCATTCAGCAGTAAACTGCCAGAGTAACTTCTTACACAGGATAGCTTATTTATACAGAAATTCCAGATAAAAGACTTCATAGGAAATTCCTTAAAAATTTTTCAAAGTAATGCAATATATACTTAACAGCAGTTTAATTCTTTGAGGTTTATTCATGCCTTCTCCCAATGTTTATTGAAAGCTTGCTATTAGTATGGTAAATAGAAGGTATTCTAGGATATAAGGATATAAAAGACAGGATCCTTAATCTTAAGAGCTTTGTAGAAATGATAGGCATAACAGGTATCTTTCAGATAGAAAAAAAAAAAAAGCAAGTGCTTTTTATGGCATTTAACCTGGGCGTTAAATACTGACTCAGCTTTGGGCATAATAATAGTGGCTATCATTTATCAACTGCCTTTTCTGGGCATGCACTTCATGTATATTACTTCTAATCTTTACCAAACCCCTCCAAGCTAGGTACTATCATCCTCATTTTACAAGTGGGAATAGTGAGGTTTGGAAGGTTAAGCTTGCCCGAGATTGTACAGCTACTGAAATGGTCTGGCTTCAATATGCTCCTTCCATTTATGTAGTGTTATTTGAAAGGAGAGTGGGTTAGGGTACATGCAGGCACACATTATGGAGAGAGAATAGTTACAACCAGATTTATGGTGGTGAATGATCATTGGGCCTAGAAGAGATTAATTACCTTTGACTCAATTGGGCGAAGAGGTAGGAAGGTTAGAGATGGGAATTAAAGCTGAAGAATTTGGACTTTAGCCTGTCATTGTTTGGGAGCCTTGTTAGGTTATGAAATAAGATAATTTGGTATTGATAAATACAGTATTGATGGGAAAGGAAACAGGAAGCAGAGAAACAGTTTTAAAAAATATTAGACCAGGTTATTGAAGACTTGAGCTAGGAAAGCAGCATGCAGATGACGAGGAGGACATACACATAAATGCGCCGGTTGTAGACTTGGCAAGTTGACGGTGGCAACTGGATGGTCTTAGATAATCTCAGAATGTTAATTATAGTAACTAGGAGAATATCTGTTCTATTGGAATTAAGAAACAAAGATGCATAAAGATGGTGAATTCTAAGTTTTACATGTTGAGTCTGAGATGTTGGCAAGTCATTTAGATGCAGCTGACCAGCAGGAAGTGTCTACTTATCCCAGTGTCATTATTTAGAATGTTGCATGATTTGTTATACTGACCTACGTTTCTAGACATTTTGGTTGGATTTGCTCTTTCCTTTGACACACTTGACAAATCTCAAATTTATTTTTCCAAGTAAATCCAAGATATCTGTTTCTTGTCATTTGTTACCATCTTATAAAAACCGAGTGCAGAATTTGTAAAAATATCAGATCTTTTGAACTCTTTAGTTCTGGATAAGCAGGAATTTATTGAATTACTCCTTCCTTTGTCTTCTCAGAGTTCAGTAACTGAATCACTTCAGTCCCTCTGGGCGAGGAATCCTGAGATGAGTACTATATAATGAAAGGGCAACGTGGTGCAGTGCCTAAGAAAATTGACTTAATGTTGGACACAGCTAGATTTCAGTACCACCTTTTCTGCTAACCACTTGGTTGATACTGAAAAAGTTTTTTGATCTTTCACACCTCATTTTTCCCCCCTCATCTGTAAAGTAAGGGTAGTAATAACAGTCTCACTGGGCTGCTGTGAAAATTAAATGAGATACAAATGTAACATATTGTTAAAATGCTTGAAACATAGTGAGCATTAAATAAATGGTACTTGTTACTATTGTTGTCTTTGATTTGTGTATTGGTTCTCAAAATATCTTTAGGTGCTTTCATTAACCTCTATGTAATTTATTTAATTTTCTCTAGAATAAGAACTTTGTCCCAAGTTGTGGTCCTGTATGACTTTAGTTGTTTTAGAAGCAAGAGATGTTTGCTTTATGTCAACTTAGAATTAAAATAATAATAATAATAATAATAATAATAAAAACGTTTTCCTAGTCTTGACTTATCTTTACCATGTTAGACTAACTACCAAAATTCTACTTTGAAATATTGCTAAGAATATTAAATCCAAGTACTATTCTATATGTGTGCTCTTGCCATGTATGCTGTGGGGTTTCTGTACTTTGGGCTTATAAAGGTAAGTTGTAGACCTTTTGGACATCTAACAAGGTTTGTACTAACAAGTGACTATCTGCAGAGGTACTTCTGGGAGTGATTAGAAATCATAAGCTTTCCTTAAGTTTGGTTGTTTTTGTTCTTACTATATTTGAGTTGGTGTTACCTACAAATTTATTTTTATCAGTGAGTATTCCTATGAAACTAGTTCTTAAATAATTGTCACTTTTTGTCTTGGAAGATTCTAATTTTTTGTGTCAGTACTATTAAATATGGAACTTGAAAAAATTAGCAGACACAATAGTGAAAATTCAACTTAGGAAACCTAGTTACAATTCTCTTTAATTAAAGGTAAGCTCATTAGTTGCACAAACACTTGCCCCTTCATTCAGTCCTACCTGTTGTTCTAAGCTGAGATCTTGGTCCTTTTCTTTAGACAGCCACAAAATGAGAATGGTAGAAGTTCTTCTCTTATTTTCCCCTTGACCACACACTAAGATTCATATATAATTAGTGAGCAACAAGAGAAGAAAGAGCAATTTAACACCTCTTCTCTCTTATATGTTGTATTTTCATATATCCAGGGAATTATCTTTCTTGTTTGAAATTCAGTGTCCAGTCCATTGCTTCCTGTTCCTATCAGCTAACTCTAAGTTCACGAGTATTGACTACCGCTCTGAATTCATTTGCATGTAGAGAACTGATGTATCTGTTTGGGATACCCATCCCATTCAAACCCAGCGCAGATGGGCTCTATAAAATATCAGCTGATACCCTGAACAGACCCCATGATTCTATGGAGAGAAGGAGGGTCTATTCAAAATCACCACATTTCATTTTTATAATACCAAAACTCATTTTCTAACACCAAATCCTAAAGTGTATGTTATAATTATTTTCTGCTAATTGAAGAGGGAGCTTCTGTCTCAGTCGGTGAGAATGGATTTGAAAAGACATAAGCAAGAGACAATGGGAAAGTAGACTATTCAGGATTAGGTGATGAGTTCTGTTGGAAATAGAAGACAAGGGGGAGAATGAATTCAAAGAAATGTCTAAGTTTTAAAATTGTTGTCCTCTTAGCTGGAATAGGGAAATCAGAGAAAAATATCACCCACATTCAAATGCAGACAAATTTGTTTTGTTTTCAGTTTTAGGCAGTTGACTTTTTCTTATCAAAGAATAGACTCAGAAATGAGAGAGGACCAAAGTGGGGAAGGGTGGACCTTTAGTGATCTTGAGTCTACTTTCTTCATTTGCAGCTGGGGAAACTAGAGCAGAGAGAATTTTACTCGAGGTGTTAGAGCATCATCGCAGCAGAATCACAAATTAGAACAGCCAGTTCAAAAACTTCATGAGATTACTAGAAATGTGCAGCCTGGGTTGTTGGTTGTGTTTGTAGTTAGCAGGATAGGATCAAGCAGCACTAATAAAACAGACCAGTTTCACCAGGAATATGTGGCGTCCAGAAATTTCTCAGAAGCGTCCCAGACACATCAGTGGCATTACTACTTGTTGCCGCTTTACACTGAAAAATGTCCAACTCTTTCATCTGTAGCTTGTTTTGAGGTTAAAATGCTCATTGGCCAACTCTATTTGCTTTAAACATTTTTCGCCTTTCCAGCAAATACTAAGCTACTCCTATAAAACTTATTCTAGGAATGAGGAAGTGGAGTTTCCAGCATTTGTAACTCTGAACCTGAAAATCATTTTGATTATCTCCCTTTTCTGGGACTTGGTATCATAATTCTGAGTGAACCAATATAATATACAGCTATCAATTTATTTTTAAAATTTTTTTATTTTTCTATAAACATATAATGACAACTATCAATTTTTTAATTCTTCCTGTTTGCAAGTTTTGTTATAAATTACTTATCCCTTATGATTAGAAAATTTTCTAAACTTCCCCTCCATGTTTCTCATAGGAAGATATTTAAAATTTCCATAGCGTCATGGCTTTGGTGATAACGCCTGTTCTGCCTCTTCTTAGGGCTATCAGGTGAATCCCGCTTTTTTTTTTTTTTAAAGATTTTATTTATTTATTTGATAGAGTGAGAGAACACAAGCAGGGGAAGCAGTAGAAGGAGGGGAAGAAGCTGGCTCCACGCTGAACAGGGTGCTGGACCCAGGGATCAATCCCAGGACCCAGGACTCTGGGATCAGGACCTAAGCCAAAGGCAGACACTTAACTGACTGAGCCACCCAGGTATTCCTGAATCCCCCTTTTAATCTGGAGTCCTGTTTCTATAGCTGGCTGATGTCCTGTTGGTGAGCTGATGCTCTGGGTAGTTGGGTGGACATCCAGTATGAAAGGGAGGAGGGCAGAAGGATGATAAGGTAGGCAAGAGTCACATGTATTATAAAATACAAAATTGGTGCAGAGGAAAGAACAAAAACTTGCTATTCACACGTGACTTTAAGTCTTGGTTCAGCCATTTTCTAGATGTGCAGCTTGGTCAAATTATGTCACCCTTTCTGACCCTTGGTTTACCTAACATAAAATCATAGAGTGGATGTGAGGATTAAGTGAGAGATAACACAGACAAATTGGTTTGCACAGTACATGAAAAATTTTCTGTGCATATCTCCTGGCCTTCCCCCTCTATAAGATCATACCTACTACTCTGTTTTATTTTATCAATTTTAATTGCCACTCTCAGATATCTGAACTGACCTTTAGGGGTTGCTGCCTCAATTTCTGAATCTTTTGGTGATTATTTAAAAATGTAAGGCTTCATTTACTCTGATGTGTAATGCACACCACTATGTTTAGTTGTGTCTTTTTTTTTCCATCTCTTCTCCCATGACTAATTTAATTCACAAAAATAACTTCTTATAATCGAAGTCCTTAGTTACCACGTTTAAAATACTTGGATATCCAGCACACTTTCCTGCCGCTTATGGTTATTTTTCACCTGCTCTGTTTTGCTGACTTTTTATTCCTCTTTTTTCTGTCTTTGTTATGTTTTAGTTTACAGATACTTTTCAGGGTTAGCACTTGTGGAACAGGGCTGTTATGGTCAATCAAAGTTGATGTAACTACATCTCACTTTCTAAACAGAGAATCAACTATTCACGTCATTATGTGCAATTGTTCAGTGCTTGGCTGGGTGAAAATATGTTTCTACTCATGCTTGCTGGTATTTCTTTAATACCTCATGGATGTGCAGGTTGGTTGAGGGTGTAGAGCTTCTACCTGAAGGTAGAGAAGTAAGCAGTAGTATGGTAATGTATTATTCATTATTTTCTGAACGGAGGAGGTATGGCTCAGATGTCTGTGGCGGGAAAAGGCTACCCTGAGATTGTATAGTTTACTGCAGACAAATCTGTAGCCCAGGTAATACACCCAGAACTAACTGTGAGTTCAAAAACCTCTTAGATTCAGAGTTATTGTTTCTTGTAGAGAGCCTTCCTATTACTACAAAAACAGATTGCATTAGAATTATGATCTTTCAGAAATACAATCCTTGGGTGATAAAGCATCATGCCATGAAACATATCTGTGGTATTGAATTGTTTGGCCTGTATTAATAATGTCTGATGATACACATGGCCTCAAAAAACGTGATTTATCCCCCCCCCCCAAAAAAAAAAAGCCAAACAACAATTATAACCAGGTTGGTACATCATAGCCTCAAGCAGTGGTTTTCAACATTGGCTGCACATGATAATCACCTGGGGAGCAGTTAAAAAAAATAAAAATAAAATCTTGTAGCCCAGATCAATTAAATCAAAATCTCTGGGTTTGGGACCTAGGTATTGGCATTTTTTTTTTTTTTTAAGTTCTCCAGATTTTCCACTCTTCAGCCAAGAACCACTGACCTTAAAGCATGTCTGATAGCTAACAGCCTGTGGATGGTCCATGCACCTAAGTAGCCCCTCTTGGTTGTACCACGATACCCTTTTCAGTACTGCAAAAATGGACATCCCTGTCTGCAAGTGTCCCCAGGCAATCTATAGTAAAAATTCAGTGTCTTCATGATAATGAATTTGTATAATTCTCTGGCTGTCCTGATGAGAAATAAGAAAATGTCAAAAATTGTATTTTATCCTTGATCTCTTTCTCCATAAGTGTTGGCATTCCTCCATTTCCCATTGACTTAACGTTCAATTTTTCTCTTCACTGTTTTTCTTGGGTGACATTGGGAATTTTTACCATCTGATGAAGGCAGATGTATTTTCAAATAAAAATGTCTTAAGCATTTGTTCTTCCTACTACTCCATTCTTTGGCAGAATATTCATATAGTTGATAAATAGTTTGCTTTCTTTAAATACCTTTTCATATAATCTCTGTAGCATGTTTCATGGGTATTTTAACCTAGTTTTATGGTTTTTCATGAAATAAGGTATTTTCTAAATATGTTATGCTGAATTTAACTGAAATAAGCGGTTGTACTGTATGCCTTTAAAATGATGATGATATCTCGCATTTTAGGGTAACACTTTCATCCTGAAAGATTTCAAAGCACACTGCGAATGGTTACAAATTATACAGTGAAGCAGTCACCATACTAGAGTGAAGCACAGCAGCTGTTTAACAGCTCACTGCAACACTACACAGCAGGTTAGGCTAGGAAGTGAAGAATAATACTGGATTCACTTGAAAAAATTGCTAGCGGGGTGAGGTAAGCAGAATGTAATTACCTAAGTTGGAATTTATCCAGGACGTAAGGCTAACACCTCCAGTCTTAGAAGAGAAAGCTCTGATTCTTTAATAACCATGTACATGTATCTGAATTGTAAGGGTGCTTCTGCCCTCTCGAAACCACTAGCATATGCTCTAGCAGTGTTCCAACTGAGACTTAAAATGTAAAAACAAAAATGAAAACAACAAAAACTCTTGCAAAACCCGCATGTTCGTCCTAACTTAGAAATGATAGATAAGTGTCTATTTGCCTGCCTTCTTTGGCTCATAATGGCTGTTTCGGAAACCTGTTTAGGAATTTAAGGCCATATTCTGAATTAAAAAAGAAGTCCTTGGTAGATTAGTGATGTCTGCATAGGAATGGGAGAAGTAGCACTTACACTTGTACTGTATTTTTGTCAAACTGGCACTTGGGCCTAGTGGCTACTTTCCTGGAATGATTTAGTTATACTCTTCAATTCTTTTCAAGCCTTCTGGTTTTTTTTTTTTTCTTGTTTGTTTGTTTGTTTGTTTGTTTGTTTTTTAATTACTGCTGTAGACATAGTTAAGTTTTCCTGAGAAAATTTTAGGAGAAAGGGATGTCGACTGTTTTTTAGTAACCGTCATTAATGAGGTTAGAGATAAAAAGATACAACTTTCGGTTAAAAATCTCAAATCAAAAAATGTCCAGCAAAGGAAGCAATTTGATGTTAAGGTTGGTTTTCATTGGGAAAATAATCCAGTCAGTGTCTTGGGGGAGCAAATAGGAATTCAGGCCAGGAACACAAGAGAACAGGAATGTGTTACTAAATCAAGGTTTTGTATGTATGTATGTATGTATGTATGTATTTATAAAGATTTTATTTATTTATTTGACAGACACACAGTGAGAGAGGGAACACAGCAGAGGGAATGGGAGAGGGAGAAGTAGGCTTCCCGTGGAGCAGGGAGTCCAATGCGAGACTCGATCCCAGGACTCTGAGATCATGACCTGAGCTGAAGGCGGACGCTTAACAACTGAGCCACCAGGCTCCCCTAAATCAAGGTTTTTGAAAACTGGAAGTCAGAATTTGGTTTGTTGGAGGAACCTAGGTTAATAGGGCCAGGCAAGCCATGGGCCCCAGGTCTGAGAGCAGCACCAGGGATAGCTCCCAGTGAAGGTAGCTTCTCCTTGGTTCTTTGGTTCTTTCATATTCAGCCCTGCCCCTCAGTCTAGCATATCCAGCTCTGTGGCTTAGGAATGCTTGTAAAATCAGGAAGATGGATCCTTTCATCCTGTTAATTTTAATATTAGTAATAAGTCTATATTATGAGTGAGGTAGTGCATAATTTTCACAGATCTTATTTAATACACCCAGCCTTTTGTGTTAGGTATTAAATTCGCATTTGTGTATGAGAAGATGAAGATAAGTAATTTGCCCATAGTCACAGTTCAGAGAGAGGGTAGAACCATGAATCAAGAATTTGATCTGTCTGGCTCCAAAGTCTTTATTCCTGAATGTTTTCCACAAAGTTACATGAGAATAAGATCATTTGGGTGTCACTTGCTTCTATAAAGTAGAATGACCCTAGGGACATCTGGGGCTTTAACTCACAGTTGAGAAGGAAGTTTAAAATGCTTCTAGTAACAGGGTAGGGTATGGATAATTTGTTTGTTCTTCTGTGCTTCAAAATCATTACTGATAGAATTGGTAGAACTTACAGAGAAGCTTTTGGCGGTTCCTCCTTTTGACATGATGGAAGTATGCAAGCCAAAGAACCACGTGTCACTGTGTTTAGAGAGTTCCTATGTTTCGGTGAATTTGGTGAAGGTGACCTCTAAGTTCTTTCAAATAAAGTCTGTGATTATTTTGATTCTAGGTCTTATATCTCTGTTGTGTTCCCTATTTTATTTCTCTCAATAGACACTGGTATGAATTACTGTAAAATACCTCATTATGTTCTGATTTAGATAATACAGAACTTTAAGCTTGCTTTTTCAAATGCCCATACATCCAACATAAAAATCAAGTATTTAGAAATACAGTAGTGTTCCCTGACTCTTCTGGGCAGTTGATTTCCTTTTTACTCTTAGGAATTTCCAGGGAGGAACTCTAAACTGTTTTTGGTTATTTGTCCCACTCAATAAAACAGGCTTGGTCTAAGGAATCCTTTAAAGCTTTAAATACGATAATAAAATATCCATTCATTTGACAAAAGTCCACCTGGGGGGGGGAACCCAACAGTTTATTTAGTTGTCTACAATTTAAAATAATTTTTATATTTATTAAACAGGAATGAAAATTGAATTTTACATCTAGGTCTTATAAGACCTGAAACAAATTTCATTTGCCTGAAACAAATTCAGATATTCAGGTTATAAAATTCCTAAAACTGTCTTATAATGGAAGAACTGACAGACTTTTAATGGTAATGCTATTATATCACTTTTAAAGACTATGCAGGTTATATAATACCTTACTTTTATGACAGAAAAATAATATTCTTTCCTTGTAAGAACAATATAGTAATATGACTGGGAAGGTTGAGGAAAGCTTATGGATACTAGCTGGATTCTGTTTTCCAGAAGACACTTTTTCCATGACTTTTTAGTTAGGCTATAATAGTAGTGTGCCCAAATCTACTTAGACAGCTTTAAAATCTTCATAGATATATAATTTGAAGGTTTTAAAAAGTGATTGAGATGCAGTCTAATGACTTAAATGGTATGCAAGAAGAGATATGAATCATTCCTTTTACAGGTTCTATTTGTCTTCTTTTTAGAGCACATTAGCCCTAGGACTCGTGCCTGTGCGTGAAATCATTTTGGGTATTTTGAGCTGGTCCTATTGTCTTTTGTACTGATTCTCCCAACGTAGTCGTTTTCAATGCTGACTGTGTGCTTGAATCCTGTGGAACTTTTAGAAATCCTTAAGCCCAGGCAGCACTCAATCCCAGTATGAATTTCTGTAGACAGAACCTAGACCTCACTACATTGTGAAGTTCTGAGGTTGAAAACCACAGATAAAATACACAAAGACTTAATAAAGCATTTCTGTCTTGTACCCCCGTGGGTGATTATGTGGTGGAGATGAAAGAAAATATCCATTCTTCTGATAGAGAGCGGGGTGGTGGTAGGATGATTATTGAAACTTTAGGGGTGACCACATAGGTCATAATAATAGGTAAAATATAGTCTGAAATAGAATGTCATTGAGTATTCTTTTCTTCAGCAGTGACTTAAGTGAAACACCTAGACAAAGATATAAAACACCAACATTTCACCTGGCCACTTGTGCAGTTTGTTTTTTTTTTTTTCCCTTGACTTAAGCTGCTGGCCAATATTGTGACCTGAATCTTGATGATTAATAGCTCTTATAATATTTTCTTAGCTAGTGTAACTTCAATTGCAATACTTTTTCTTCTAATGTCTTGCCCCTATAAAATATCACTAAACTATTTTTCTCAATAAATTCTACTGACACATGGTCCCACAGATTAATTATAAATTGCATAGAAGTACTGCTCTTTGTCAGTTTTAAATGTGTAGCTTTATCTTCTCTTTTCTCCTTGTCTTTCCAAGCTAAATGGAATTAGGAGCTTAAAGAAACCTGGTTAATTTGGAATATATTCCTATTCTCTTATTTTAAACAATAGTGTCATTAATTTTCATCCTAGACTCTTTGGTTCCTCTATTATTTTCACTGTTATTTTAATTTAAAAAGAATCATCTCTATTTTTACAAACCCATTTATTTCACAACATTGTATAAACATCTTTTTAGGGAGTAATTTTCCTCAAATGCTGTTTCTGTTTTGTTTGTTTTTGTCTTTGTTTTTATTTTTGCTTTTGTTTTAACCTGGTGGGCTTTCTCCATAAATTCAATTCAGAACACCAGATAATTTTTCTTTCTCCTCTTCTTCCTTCCTCTCCCCTCCCCCTTTCCCTCCCCTAATGAAGGGGGGAAAGAGTATCAAGAGTGACTTAGACAACCATGGAAATAAATGTCGGGCTACTTTGCCATGGGTACTTTAAAATAACCTAAGGTAGATGAAAAGAATAACTTAAGGGCTTCAACCATTTATCATGCAATTATAATACTGGCACAGCTTTGCAAATATTTCCTTGCAGGGTTTCATAGACATTTAGCAATAAATGTCTTTTGTTAAAATGGTCTTAAGTCCTATAAAGCCAAGTCTGTATTCCAGGAGAAATTCTTTTGCAGTTACTTAATAACGTTCCTTTCACAATGCCTTCCTTCTCCATATTTTTTGTTCCCATTGCAATACTGGTATCTTTGACCAGAGGATAGGGACAGTGAACACTAAGTCTTAGCTGTTCCCTCTAAATGATTGAAAAGAAAGAAAGTATGGCCTTGGAGGGTTATATTTAAGTATGGGAACTATCATTATTATTGAGATGCTGACCCAGTTACTGACCCTTTGAAAGAGGGCGAAGTAGGATAGGAAAAATGTGGGAAAAGCAAATTGGTTAGACATAACAAAGACCTTGACTGTAATCCTGATGAAGCAGTGTAGTCATCAGTAAATGGCAGAGCTGATTGTCTGTTTCTGTGGCTTAGGTAGCTCTTGGAATGGTGTGATTTAAGAAGTAGCTGAGAGGATTCTAACTTTCCTCTGAATATCTCTAATATTTCCTGAAGTTGTGCCACCAACTAGAATCCCTGTTTGGAGTTGGAGCTTGCTGATATTGTATATAAAATTTTGTGGGAATGTGCACATGTGCATTTTTTTTAGAAGATCCATAACTTTCATCAGAGCTTTATGTATCCATAAATATTCTACTTAAAAGCAGATGTCCGTAGTATAGTTTTTATGACTTAGTGTGAATTTGGTCAAAGTGATTTCTTTCTCAGTACCTTATTGCAATGTACTCATTGATTTTTTTTTTTTCTTTTTAATCAGGGTGGAGATTGGATGGAGATTGGAGATTTCCTAGCTAACCTTTCTTCTGTTTTATAGATAATTAACTCTGAGATCTAAAGCTACAACTTAGATATTCCATCCCCCAAATCTTGTGTTCTTTCCCAGAAAGTCAGGAGAGTTTTAGGTAAGAGGTGAGAACAGATCTGGGGCAGTTGGAGGTGTGAGAGAGACCTGAGGCTTGAAGTACATACCTGGAGGGAAGATGATAGAGGTTTAGAAGTCTTAGTGAATGAGGTGGGCCAGAGTTAGAAAAGGTGACATGCAAAAGAAGGTAAAAAGGTAATGAAACTGAACTTCTCTTAAAATGTTTTTCACACCTTTTGGTCATCTGATACTAGAGGGAAATGGAATTATAGTCCTAATAGGTCTTTATTATATGCCACGAGTGTTAGTTTTTTGGTTTTTTTTTTTTTTTTGCATTCTTTCATAAGATTTTTGGAGATTTATTGTCATGACTTTTCAACCCTTAACCATCTGCTACTTAATATCCTACTGACCTATAATAACTGTAACTTTGTCAGTTTTCATGTTGAAGCATTTAAAACCACTCAATGCCATTTGGATTTGTGAATTGATTTTATATTTAAAAAAAAAAAACTTCTTAGTCTCTAGGAAAGGCATTATTAAGTGTGTTGTTGTTATATGAGGAAACAGATATAGAGTGCTTATATTCTAGAGGCTCAGGGTTTAGTAAAGGAGGAAAAACAGGAGAGAATAACAACAAGAGCACTTATATTTTGATAATCTTCAGTTTACATTCATGATTTCTTTTGTTCCTTCAAGCAACCTTATAAAAGCAATTACTCTTATTGTTTTATGTGACACATAGGCAAACCAAAACATAAAAGGCCTAGGTAACTTGTCAGAGGTCCCATAAGCAGTCATTTAGGGGGGCGGTGCTGTTCCCCAGCCCAGGCCATACCTAGCATTTGAGCACATTCATGTCTCACTGCTCTGCTGTATTGCTTCCCTGGTCCTTACACCATAAAATACATATAGACTGTGTGAGGTCCAGTCAGAACCAGAGTTAGGGCAGGGATTGCAGAGAAGGCTATATTGGAGCTGTGCCTTGGAAGATGGGCAAGCATCGCTTTGCCTATCTGATATGGAGCAAGAGGTCACTGTCATCCAAGGGAATGCCCTGAGTCATGGTAGAACTTGCCTTTTCAGAAAGGCAAGGGTGCCTCACAGTCAAGGCTTAAGGTGCTACTGTTTGGGGTTTGGCATAAAGATGAACATGATTAGTGTAAACTTAGAATCAAAACTCACACATTATGAATTGCTTGCTGCCTTTTTAATACCCCCTTCCTCATAATTCCTTATCCAGTTATGTAAATAATGAAGTCTGCCAATGAATTCTACAAATGTCACTTCCTGAAGACCTAGTTATTACTATCCGTCCACTTCTTTTGACCAGCCTTTAGTTGCTCTATATTTGAACATTCAGATGCTTATCCAATTAGCATAATTTCAAAGAATTAATCTATGAAATATTTACTTGGACCTACTATGTGCCTGGTTCTCATAGGTTCTGTGGATCCAAAATTACATCCTCATTCTTCAGGATAATTCATGATTCACATTTTTATGGCTAATGCAGATGTGACATCATTACAGCAGTGTTTTGCCAAACTCAGAAATTGAGGTTCCTATTTTTATGAATGTTTGTATGTAGCCAGAAAGGCTGTAAGACATATCCTGTGTTTTAACAATATTTCCAGTTCTTTATCTTGGTAATAACCAGAGAGATACTTAGTTTCCTTGAACATAGATAAATCTTTGCATTCAACAGTTTGTAGTTGAATTTGTAAAATGAAACTCATAAGCGAACTGATTGATATAGTGGTTGCTTACTGTAACAATTTTCAGATGTCATGGCATTTTTGCAGTATGCTACAGAGTTGAAGACAAATGAGAAAATAAAATAATAGTTGAAAACACTTGCAGCTGATATGAATGTTGAAGGACAGTAACACATTTCAAGCCATATAACATACCAGATTGTTAGGAGACAAATGTTGTTTTTAAAATATTAGTGCACCATAGGTCTTAGATCAATCTTGAGCTCTTCAAAATACTTTAAATTATGTACGTACTAGCATTAGAAGTATATGTATAGAAAACTGACATTTCGAAACTCACTAACTTTTTACAGCAAACATGCCCATATCAACTTGTCAAATAGAAACTAACTTCACACTGACCTGTTAAAAACCCGAGTCAGTTATTTATCAGAATGGGAACGAGGCACTAGCAGAATAGAATTAGGATATTTGTCACTCAAAGTTTAAGAAGTTTGTGCTCTCTGATAGTTTAATTGATTATTTCTTTGTTATTTTTAGAAGTCTCATGTGTTTAAACATTGTGTATCATTGTATTAATTTTAGAGACCAGAAGTTTTCATATCTCATATCTTTTTTTTCAGAAGAGATGCATAAACTGAATTATGGAAATTAAGGAATAAGAAAGTGGGGTCAGGTTGAAAAGAGGCAGAATGGATAGAGTTCAAAGATTCAGGAAGTGAAAGAGGGAAAAGAGAGCATTGATGATTTCACTTGGTACTTCTGTGAGGTTGAATTTGAAGAGGGAGGGTAGGAGCTGTATGGATCAGGGGCTGGCCCATTGAATGGGAGGGGAAAATTCTGTCTACTATCAGTGCGGAGACAGAGCCACTGGAGTGAAGAAATTGTGCTGGGAGTCAGGATAGGTGGACACTGCTGGCTAAAGGTAGAGAAGGAAGGAACGGCTTTCATGAAGGAGTGTCAGGTTGCATGGAAGGTGCTCTCAATGCGAGAACGCACTTAAAACAGAGAGGGGGAGGAGCACCTGGGTGGCTCAGTTGGTTAGGCTGCTGCTTTTGGTTCAGGTCATGATCTTGGAGTCCCAGGATTGAGTCCTGCATCCGGCTCTCACCTCCACAGGGAGTCTGCTTCTCCCTTTGACCTTCTCCTCTCTCATGCTCTAACTCTCTCTCTCTTTCTCTCAAATAAATAAAAATCTTAAAAAACAACAACAAAACAGAGAGGGGCCAGTGTTCACCAGGCTTTATCCTGCATTTCTTGTGAGATCTGTGCTCTTGTTCTGATTCTCTGATCTCAGCTACAGGGCTTTGAGCTTAATTTTCTTACCTGCAAAATGGAAACAATAATGTTTCCCCCTACTAGCCTTATGGGATGGTAATTTATCTGAAAGGAGTTTGTAAATCCTGAGGT
The DNA here is from genome assembly GCF_010015895.1 of Lontra canadensis. Lineage (NCBI taxonomy): Eukaryota > Metazoa > Chordata > Mammalia > Carnivora > Mustelidae > Lontra > Lontra canadensis. The sequence continues at coordinate 16,072,641 of NW_022631005.1, forward strand.
GGTGTAGAGTGGAGAAGGATATTATGATGATATAAAAAAATTCAGACCCAGATTACCTGGGAGAATATCCACATGTTTATATTCCTTTTAAACCACCGCCCCTCCCCCCCACCTTTTTTTGGGTACAGGAGGTTGGAAAAATAGAAATAGTTGTTTTAGTTCAGTTGAGCCCATTTCTTAGAGACATGAAATGAAAATCCACTGGCCTATAAAGGCATTGTATATGGAAGTTCTGTATTTGTAGCCTATTGCCCATGTATACGCCCCATGTTTTAACAAATGTACAGAGTACATTTCCATATACAAATAGAGAAATGTGTTTAGAAGGATATACACCAAAATATTACCTATGGCTACATCTGAATGGTGGTATTGGGGTAATTAAAAATTTGTTTGCAACAACATGGATGGACCTTGAGGGCATTATGCTAAGTGAATTAAATCAGAAGGAGAAAGATAAATACCATATGATTTCACTCATATGCAGAATCTAAAACAAACAAAACAAAACAAATGGACAAACAAAACAAAACAAAAAGAGAACAGATTGATGGTTACCAGATGGAAAGGAGGTTAGGGGGTGGGAGAGTGTGAAGGGGGTCACTTCTAGGATGATGGATGAGAATTAGATTTGGGGGGTGATCACTTTATAATGTATGCAGACGTCACACTAACATTGTACACCTAAAACTTAAGAATTAAAAAAATTTGAAGGCCAGTTATGTTTTATGATGCCACTTCTCTTAATAAAAGAACTTGGTATCAAAAAAGTTTTATTTTCTCCCTGATTTGTTTGTTCACGTTTTCTGGATCATCACTAATTATGTACATATATAAACCCCCCCCAACACACACACAGTCACATTTATAGATGTAAATATTTCATATGGAATCTTTACTTTGGCAACTCAAAGTTTGCCTCACTTGCTAGGTTGAGTTTGACTAGTTCATACATATATAAATACAGAATTTACTATTTTTTGAAAAAAACATTTACTGGAAGACAAAACACCTGGCAGAGATTGCTGACCTCATGGAACATTGCGGTATGCATATTTATGTCAAGGAGAGCTGTGTTTTGCACAGATATGTTTGCACAGATATGTACTCAGTGTGCTACCCATACACCTTATTACACAGTATCCCTGGACAATTTCTTGGGAGATTTCTGCTCTCTGCTCCTTGGTGGTAGCACCTAGAAGGAAGAGATTTGCAGGGTAATATTTTATATTTCCCTGCCTGTGAGTTTCTGCAGTTCCTGGTTTTTTTAGTCTTCCCCCAAGCAGTTTGCCCTGCTATCTCCAGTGAAAGGCCTTGGTGGTACCATTTACTTTATATTTATTACTTTTGCTTAATTTGACCATGCGGTCTAACAGCACACAAATCCCAGAAAAAGATGTCATGGTCTCTCAGTTATGACCAGTGTGTGATAGAGAGGATGAGTAAGACCTAAAAGTGCCACAGAAAGAAGTGGCATAGGAGAGAAGCTGTTGGTACTATGTTTCTTTTGTTTTCTTTGTTCCTTCCAGTGACATGGCCACTGGGCATTTTGAATGGAGTGGACAAACAAAGGGTAAGAAGAACAGTGGTGACCAAAATGTACTTAGGGGTGTGAAACCACAGAATGCCACAGCGAGGGCAGGCCTGGTGTATCATCACTCACTGCCAATAGACTACGTGGCCTGGGCCTTGACTTAATAGGAAGAATAAAAGAAGAAGCAAAGTGGTGCCAGAGTTAACTTTTGGGGAAGTAACCTTGGTGGGAAAGAGGGTCCTGAACAGTTTTATAGTCAGTTAAAATTGGCAAACTGCCCTATAAATTTATGTGCAGTTTTGATTGTACAGAGTCTTGCTTAAATTTTGCCAAAGCATTTTCACTTTGAATCACTAAGAAGGAAGCAAGCATGATAGAATTTTCAGATTGTTAAAACTGCTTTGAGTTCCAGTGATTGGTTCTGTCTTAATACATGTCTGCACCATGTTTGGATGTATTTTGCATTCAGAGACTTCAGGGATATGAATCCTATTTCATTTACCTATCACCTAGTTGCTCAGCTAAGCTTTATTCTAGTCATAAGTTAGTTATTCAATATCTCGGAAGGATATTTAAGCTGAAATCTAAATACAAACTTTTTTTTTTTTTTTTTTTTTGTAGTGTTGGGCACTACTCATGTGCATACAACACATTCCCATAAAACTAGCATTTTGTATTTACAGAGAATTTCTCCTGAGAGTTAAGGTCTTGTAAAACATTCTTGTTCTACAGCATGAACGAATTATTATACTCAAGGGCATTGAAAGTGAAGTACACTGAAGAAAAGAATTTTTTCATTAAAATGCAGTTTATATTGATAAAACAGATTACTAGCATTTGATGAAATGTGAAACTTGGAGCTCCTCATATCAGTAAATCGCCAGTAGGTTTATTTTGGCAAGTGGAACCAGTATGTAACATATAAGGGGCCAGGCATTATACCTGTTAGCATTGTATTAAATTGTCTTTTGGTAAAGTACTTAAAAAAAAAAAAAAGCAGGCTGTGGTAACTAGGAGTATTAGAAAATAAAAGCTGTTGTGTTATCAGTTTTGGCATAGTCATTTATCAATCAGTATTTTAACATTGACAAGTGGTAATTTAATAGGGAATGACCCAGTTGGCAGGAAGTTCTAATGACAGATGATGCAAACTCATTTATCACTAAGGGGGTCTGCTGGGCTTCTTACCTTTCTCTGTATCGTGGCTCATATTTTCCAAGTCTGGGATGTGAGAAGCCACAAAGGGCAAATCCTATGGCACCAAGCCTGAAACCACTCCCAAACAGAGAAGAACATTAACGCTTTAGAAGCTCACATCTCTGCAAAGGCTCCTCCACATAGATGATTCTCAACTTAAAACAGGTGAAATTGATGGTTATTAGGAATGTGTGGTAGTCCATCTGCTTCATTTTTTTATACATGAGAAAGTAAGGTAGATGAAATTTTGAAGGAAGTACAGGAAGGGTGATTTTGAAATTATTAAGATAATGAAAAAGGTAAAATTTGATGAGAAATCCACTGTTAGTAAATTTGCTTACCCCCCTACAGTTAACGCATCATTTCTTTCTGGCTCTTTAAACTTTCTTTGTCTTTAGTTTTCAGAAGTTTAACTCTGATGGCTCTTGGCATGGAATTTTGGGGAGTTATCCTTTTTAGGATTTTCCCAGCTTCTCAAATCTCTAGGTTTCTGTTTTTCTGGTGAAATCTGGGAAGTATTCAGCCATTGTTTCTTTGAATTTTTTTTTTAGCCCCACCCTCTTCTCCCCTTTTTCTGGGACTCCAGTGAGACAAATGTTAGAACTTTTGTAATAGTCCCACACATTTCTGAAACTTCACTACTTCCCCCCCACCCCCGCTCTGTTTTCTCTGTTGTTTAGATTGGCTAATTTCTATTGTTTTCTCTTCAAATTCCATATTCTTTTTTGGTGGGGGGGGGATCCCTCCATCTTGCAGTTGAACTCATTCATTGGTTATTTTCTCATGTCAGTTCTAAAATTTCTATTATGTCTTTTATTCTTCTGCCTTTTTTTTTTCTTTCTGCTGCAACACTCTGTTTCACTTGTTCCAAATGTGTTTATAGCTGTTGGTTGGATCATTTTTATGTTGGTTGCTTTACATCTCTCTCATCCCAGCTGGCATCTGTTGATTGTCCTTTCTCATTCAGTTTGAGACATCTTGGTTCTGGGTATGAGGAGAAATTCTCAATTGAAATCTGGACATTTGGGTCTTAACATTTTTAGACTCTGGGACTTATTTAAATTTTGTGTTTTTTGCAGGCTAGTCTGACACTGCCCTGGTAGATGATAGAGATGCCACACCAGTGGAAATTCAAATTCTACACTCACCCTTTGTGCACTGCGGGGTTGGGGTGGGGGGCTCCCCTTGGCAGCTTATTACCTTAGAGCTATGGTGAAAGTTATGCCACTGCATTCCATCTGACACACCCCAGCAGGTTGGGATCAAAGTTTCAGCTCCCAGTCTGTGCCCTCTCTGACACTGGGGTGGAGGAGAAAGAGACGACACCTTGTTATAACCCAGCCAAGGTGAAACCCTAGCTCCTTGACTGGGTCTTTGCTGGCAGGATTGAAGCCACAGTTTTTACTCTGGTGTTTACTGAGGAAAATGGTTATTGTCTAAAAGTTTTGTCTTATTAGGCTGCCTCTTTCCTGTCTTTTGACTGAAGAGAATAGGCTTCTTTTGGGGCTGTTGTTCATGTTTGCCCATTGGCATTTCCAAATTGCTGGCTTATTCAGTCTGGGATACATCAATCAAAAAGAAAACCCAGGGAACACACCACTGTATCATTCCTTGAGTTCCAAGGTCCCTAGCCAGTCTGTTTTCTTTTTTCCATCTCTTAGAGTCTTCTTATATGTTTTATATGTAATGTTCAGTGATTTTAGTTGCATAGAGAAAAGTGTATCTTTATAATTTCCCCCAAAGATGTTCTATAGGAAGATATTTTGGTACTTGTGTCTCAAAATAGCAGAGATTCTAGATATTGGCTTTATTTGTTGAATTGCTTAATTATTTTGAACTGGAAAGCCTTGTACAACAATCCTAGGGATTTTAATCTGATGTAAGGCTATACTAGTGTAATACTTTCTTGGGATAAGGAACCAATTGGCATATTCCCTATTTAAAAATAATTGACAAATAAAAAGCTTTTGATATGTAGATCTATTTAAGATTGAAAATTTATTTATAGCCAGTGTAAAATATTTTCCTCCTTATTGATGATCATTTGGGTAACTTCAAAAATATGTCTCATGGCTGTTTTGCTTATTGATACTTATCATTCTGAAAATATTTCATTTTTTTAAAAGCTTTTATTCATTTATTTATTTATTTATTTATTTGACAGAGAGAGAGAGAGAGAGAGAGATCACAAGTAGGCAGAGAGGAAGGCAGAATGGGGAGCGGGAAGCAGGCCCCCTGCTGAGCAGACAGCCTGATGCGGGGCTCTATCCCAGGACCCTGAGATCATGACCTTAGCCAAAGGCAGAGGCTTAACCACTGAGCCACCCAGGTGTCCCTATTTCATTATTTTTAAATATTCTGACCATCTGAATTGTTTCTTTTGGATTTTCAGTGGAGTTAGTAAAAAATTAAATAGGAGTAGGGGGGCCTGGGTGGCACAGACCTGATCTCAGGGTTGTGAGATCGAGCCCTGCATTAGGCTCCATGCTTAGTGTGAAGTCTGCTTAAGACTCTCTCTTCCTCTCTCTCTGCCCCTCCCCTGCTCCGTGCACTCTCTGTCTTTCTGTCTCTCCAAAATAAATAAATCTTTAAAAAATAATTAGGTGGTAGTAATTCCTCTGTCCATTATGCTAACCGTAACGATCCTGGTGGCTGACCATGCTGGGAACTCTCAGCCGAGGGATGGGGGGCAGGCAGAGAGGCACAGGCTGTGTGTGTGTGTGTGTGTGTGTGTGTGTGTGTGTGTGTGTGTGTAGGAGCTAAGGACAGTAAATGCTGGCTGCCCAGAGAATGTCCACCAGTTTGAATCACCCAAGTTTAGGGAACACAGGGAACTTACATTTGGTCAGGGACTCTGTCTGAGGCTGGTCAGGTGCCATTGTAAGGTTGTCGAGTGTCAGTGCTCAAAACAGGTGGCTCTGGCCAAATTCCTGTAAGTCATGGCAGAAGCAGAGTCAGTCCTGGGAAAGGGAGCTGAAAAGAACCAGATGTGGACATTAATGCTACCACACCTGGCTTATGTTTTAGGGACTGACTACTGCTACAGTTCTAGCTGGAAATGAGTTGGGGTCTGGGATGTAGAGAAAAGGACTGTTGGATGCACGGGCCCCGGAGTTAGAGGCCTGATAAAAGAGAGGTTCAGGGGGAGAAAGGCAGGTGGTGGGATGGTTATAGCTGGAGCTTCTCATGGGCATGCTTTAGATGTGAGAGTTTCAACTTTCTTTTAGACTCTTATTCACTCTCTAGATGCTGTTCTTCTGGGCTCTCTGTGGTTCTGGGTCTGACAGACTCTTGGTACCATAATGCAGATGAGCCAGGCCAGAGGGCTCAAATGCATGCCCAGAATCCATTGGCATACCGGCAGAGTGGGGCAGAGAAACTGCCCTTGGCTGATTTTCTTTTGTTTTTTAGCACTTTCCCTATACTTCTAGAGCCAAAAGATGAATAGGAATTTTAGGGAATTTTCTTAATGTGGGAAACAGTTCCCCTGGGAGTCCAGGCAATTGTGTTCTCTTCTTAAGAATTTGGGTGCATTGGAAAGGCCCTACCGTGAGAATCAGAGACTTAAAATCAGGTGCCAGAGGGAGACCGCTGACCAGTGTCCCTACCTCATCTAAAAAGCATGGGAATGGTAATATCAGTCCTGCTGCCTTATAAAATTGTTTTGAATAGAAATAAATTGGAAAAAGCTTAAAAGTGCTACGCGATGTTTCCGACATAATTTTTCATTATGTATCTGCACAAATACAAATGCTTCTCTTTGTCTCATTTTTCTCTTCTGCAAAGTGGAGAAAAATAACTCTTCCTTCATAGGAAAATTAACGAAGAACAAGTCCATGGATATGCAGACAGTCCCATTTTGTAGTTTTAATAAAATTTAATTGAGTGTTAGTAGTGTAACTTTTGACAGTGACAGAAAGATAAGTTTTTGCCATTTTCCTTCAGGTTATCCATTTCTAAATTCTTTGTACTAATTGAGAGTCAGTTTCTCAGGATCTCCCCTCCCTTGGTAGCTATAAATATCATTTGTTTATAACATGTCCTTACAACTAAGAGAGAACCTAGGAAGTTTACTGTAGCTCTCACTAACTTGTTTTCATGATAGTAGAATCAAAGCTTTTTGAACAAGTAGTTTGTCTGTGAGGTACTTCCAACTCTTTTTTCTCTTTCTACGACTTGAATACCCTTTTGGAATGTAAGTTCCATGTGAAGCAGTACTCTCCTGCCTTGGCACCAAGAAGGCACTCAAGAATTCTTTGTTTCATGAACATGTGATAGATAAATTGGTGCTGGCTCCCCTTTGACTGAGTCAGGCTCACATTCTGGTGCCCCCTCTTGGGCTTCAGAGGCCCCTCTGCCACGAGTCTCCCATCTGCTAACAAATCTGTGCTAGTTATGTGATAAACTAGTCTCCATTAACCTGTTGGGGCTGATGGTGGGCCTACTACAGTTTCTACATTAGCCTCATGGTAAGCACTCAGTGAATGTTAGCCGCTATCAATACCCTCCTCTTCCTTATCATCATCATCATCATCATCCAGAATATTCTCTTGTAGCCATTGGTTTTCACATTTTGTTCCCAAGAACCGTTAGGATTCCAAGGATTTTCCCAGGTGATGGTAGAAGTTTGGTGGGGCCAGGGGTGGATGTTTGGTGGGAGGGAGAAGTGTACATGGAGAGAAAAAACAAGGATATGCTCCTTTCACCTCTCTAACTGAGTAAGCTGTGCTTTTATTTGTTCTATATATTTATATTCCTGTTGAATTTTATTTTTGAAAGGATTCCACTACTTAGGTTTCTTTTTTGAAAGAAATGCTATAAGCAATATACTGTTTGCTGGAGAGTGTAACATGAGCATAGCTCTTCTAAATGTGCAGAAGAGAGTGACAAGGAGAAGAGAAGAATAACCAACCACATTTCACAATGTGTTTGTAAGCAAATAATGTGTGCAGTCTTTAAAATGGATGTGCTCTTGCTGGAAGCCAGCACGTGGGATAGTACGCGTCACGTCACACCAACCTTGGTGTCTGTTATAATAAGGCTATGAGGTTAGTGGATAGGATAGTGCTGTGTCCCTTACAAGCTGTGTAACCTTAGAACAAGCAGAGTTCTGTGAACCTCAGTGTCTGCAGCTATAAAATGTCAAAAATCGTACTACCTCATAGAGTTATGATGATTAAATAAAACTTGTCCTTTAACTTAAAATACGTAGTATGCCTGTAGGCCTCAGTCTATACACATGCATCTATACTCTCTATGTTTAACATACAGAAAGCATTCAGTGACATCAGCAGGGCATTTCATGCACCTTCTCATGGTAGCCTTATAAATAAGATGGTTAGATCAACTTTTAAGTAGCTAACTATCTTTCTTAAACGGATATGTACTTGAGAATTCCCATTAGTCTTAAAGGGACACCCTGGGTTGTTATGGAAAAAACACAGATCCGGATTTGCAAAAACTTTATTTAAATTCTAAGCTTTGTTGGGGCTCCTAAATGGCTCAGTAGTTTGAGCATCTGACTCTTGGTTTTTATTCAGATAATGATCTCAGGGTCATGAGATCGAGCCCTGAGACTGAGTCCATGCTCAGTGGGGAGTCCTCTTGAGGACCCCTTGCTCGCTCTCTCTCTCTCTCAAATAAATAAATCTTTAATAAAATAACGTCTGAGCTCTGTCATTTACCAGGTTCTTGAGCAGTCACTTAAAGCTGTTTAAGTCTCTATTTTCTCATCTAAAACTATAGCTAATCAATAGGGATGTTGTGAAGATTAAATTCTAGGAAACACTAAGGGTCTAGTGTCCACCATGTTTCTTGAAATGCAGTAGGTGCTCAAGAAATGTTTCTTCTCTTCTTTACTTTGCTGGAATGTCACAAACAAAACCCAGAGCAAGTGTCCTAGAATTTTAGATGACACAGAACAAGGAGTGATTGAAAGAATAATGGGTGATAAGGATGAAATTTCAAAATTACCATGACCAAAATAGTACACTGAAATGTACAAAAATGATATTTGAAAGAACAACTATTAACTCTTACATTCAAAAAGATACAGAGATGGGGCGCCTGGGTGGCTCGGTGGGTTAAGCCTCTGCCTTCAGCTTGGGTCATGATCTTGGGGTCCTGGGATCGAGCCCCGCATCGGGCTCTCTGCTTGGCGGGGAGCCTGCTTCCCCCTCTCTCTCTGCCTGCCTCTCTGCCTACTTGTGATCTCTCTGTCAAATAAATAAAATCTTAAAAAAAAAAAAAAAGATACAGAGATGATAGGTAGGTAGGTAAGTAGATAGATAGCTAGAATTTCTAAAAACACGCTTCCAGAATTCTCTTCCAGAATCTCTGGAAGAGAATTCTGTGGAAAGGCCACATGCCTGTATTCACATTATAGAATCATTGAAACTTGGGAGTTTGAAAGATTGATATGTGCAAATATTGGCATATTTGTATTGGTGTGTGTGTGTATATATAGATATATAATTTATGTAAAATTATATTATCTATATAATATATCATATTTTATATATTAATAATGTATAATATATAAATTATATATAATAAAAATACATAATATATAATATGTATGTAATATGTATAATATACCATATATATGGTATATTCAATTATATATATATATATATATATATATATATTTGTTCCTAAGCAGAGAATTATGACATGAGAAGCATAGGGCAAAGATACCAATTTTAGAAAAGACATCTTTCTAGTAATTAGAATGATTCCACAATGAAGTAAGGAAGTAAGATGTATATGTGTGTGTCTGGTATGTTTTGAAGAAATAAATCCAATTTTGCTGATCAAATTATAGAGACTTTTTATCAGAGGTGGCTAAGGGATAAAGGGCCCATGGTAGAGGTAGGGGAGATGTCACATTTTACCTGATGTGACAGCTCCTCTACAAAACCTTGGGAAATTGTCCTCAGCTTCCCTGTTGCAAATATTCTTTGTATTCTTTCATAGAAAGGAAACTCAGTGAAAATGAATTCAGCAGTCACTAGGTGGAATATTGTAGCCAAGTCTTCCCAAGGGATTCTTGAGTGGGTGGGATGTTAGATAAGGTTAATTTCTAAGTTCACATCTAATTAATTCTGCGATTGTGTACCTATATAATTAAGTCAACACAATATGCATACAGAAGCCAGTAAAATAATGTCTTCAAGGGTCAGCTTCAGAACATACTCATAGCATTGAATATTAGCTCTGAAATGGGCATATTAGAGGAAGAAGAATTTCAAGAACATTCTGTATAAGGAAGGAAATTTGAGTCCCAATTTTGACTGTGGCCCCAATTCAATTCAATTATGACTTTAATAAACGATAAAATGATTTTGTGATGTGTGTGGCTTATGAGAATCAAGAGGAAATCATTTTTCTATGCTTAGTCTAGTGTTGCTTAGAATCTTACTGAGAACAGAGCTGTATTTAATCTTCCTCATTTAAGTGGCATGCACGAGCAGAAAAACTGGTGAGTCATGTGAATAATCCGGCTAGTGTAACTGTGAATATTCTCGAGAACGATGGAAAGGTTAAATGCTTTGAAACACATGTATTCTGAAGGGACCACTGAGCTGCTGCTCTCTGGTTTTACTGAGAGCAGAACTTGGGCCAAAAATACTAGCTATGTTTTATAGTGCTTAATACACTCCCATTTCAAGGTGATTGCCAGTTATTATGTGATCATGAGAAGATAGACTTTAATTTCAGTGAGTGTTAGCATCATCAGCGATGAGCCTTTCCGCATGTGGTGTGCCAGGTGCTGCATTAAACATGTTCAACTAGCACACCGCTTGCTCTCTGCACGCTTACGGTGTTAAGAGTGATGTAGGCTATTTTAGATATAAGCAAATCTGAAAGAGAAGGTGATTAATAACAGCAGCTAGAGTCGTGCCTTACATTTATATACCACGTTCTGGTTTACAGAGCTCTTAAGAGAGCAGAACATTCCTCCCAGGAAGGTGCTGGGTCCTGTGAGGCAGAAATTTTCCTGGTACCAGTTTCCCTGAAGGGAATTGAGTCTGTATTTTTTACTGAAGGGTCGTAAGATGCAGCTTAAAGGATGTGATCACAACCCCCAACCAGAGAGAAAATTCCAACTGGAAATAAGGAGCTAGACCATTTTGCAGAGTTTTGATGTGGAAAAGATTTGGGAAGATCAAGGTACAGGATATATGGAAGGTTTAATGAAGCGTATAATGTGGAAAGAAGGCAAGACATATACTTAAGCTCTGAAATGGAGCCTGCCAAGTTTATTCAGGTGTCCAGTGCATTCTCAGTGGTGAAAAGAAGTGAACCAACATTTTGCTGCTGAATGCTTACCTTTCCCTCCTACCTTAGTTCTTGTGTTGCTCTGGTCAGAGAAAGTACATGGCTCTTTCCTTCTTGATTGTAAGCCTTTGCATCTGTTTTCCATTGTTTTTCTGCCATCTTCCTACTCGGATCTAGCGTAATATTCTTTCTTCTCACCTCTTATCAACTGCCCTCTCTTCTTTAAAAAACAAGACTTGGGATCATCCTTCCCCAAAACTGCTTTCTGAATAATGTCACTTGGCATTAAACAACTAGGTCATTTACATTGTGGTAAGATAATGCCTTTAATTCATCCCATACCTTCATCTTTTCTTTGGTGCTGACCCAGACAGAGTTAAAGGGGAAGCTTTTAAATTAAGTATAGAATCATAATTACATATGCATATGTCATGTATGTGAATGTCCATTATCAGTGGATTTATGTATGCTCAGTTATTTGATTGTAAGTTTCTTAAACACGAGAACACTATCTTTAATGTCTTTTAACACTCTGCAGTGCCGGCCTATTTCTCTGCTGTTGAGTTCCAATAAATATTATTAGTGGGCAGATGATACTTAAGGAGTTGGGAAGGGAAATCTGTGGCAATTACAAACCACCACTCACCTTGGGGTAGCCCTCAGCTCGCATCTTTTTTTCTGAGAGAAATGGGTTGTAATTTGTGACTACCGTCTAGCAACTGTGTTTAGGCCAAGTGCTATTTACGTTATGAAAAAACTTAAGCAACCAAGAAAGTTGGTGTTTCCTTTTTGACTCCTTAATTTTAAAGGAACCTCCTAGAACAGTTGGCAAAAATATAGTTAGATTGAATTTGGAGAGAATCCATGTCCCTAGATGTACTTTATTTGCATTGTTGAGCTCTGTCAGCACATCAACAGATGAGGTTGACCACTTTGAAAGGTGACATGAAAATATTAGGTGTGGGTTATATAATTACTGTCTAACCTTTTGAAAATCTAGCTGTTAGCCTTAACTGAAAATCTTGACATTTTAGTTGTGAGCCTCGCTTATGGAACACCTCAGAATAAACTTGGAACTTGAAGGTCACTGTAGAAATGCATTGTCAGTTCAGCGTGAAGAAGCTTACCTAACACCTCCACAGCCAGGTCTGGCTTGTGTTAGTGCTACGAGAGCCCCACTCTCAGGAGTGCTCCAGCCTCTCATCAGAGGGGCAGGAGGAAACTGAGGTGCAGACAGGCAGAGTACACAGATGACAAGGGAAGCCGTCAACCAGCACGGAGGACTTAGAGATGCTTGAGAGAAAACTAGATGAGTCTGGAAATACAAGCTTCAGTGTAAACATCCCTAAAGACCAAGTGGGTGAAATTGAAGGAAAAGATGAGAAAGTTGGAAGAGGCAGACAGACAAATTTGAAACAAGTGTTTCTGTAACTGGAGGGGCAAGCCTAACGTGGTTTAAAAGCATTTTTGAGGAAGCCAGATTTGTCAAAATCAGGGGTTCTTGACAGAGGACTTAAGTGGGGGTGGGGCATTTTTGGTGTCTGGCTTTGGAAGAAAAAGGCATCACACTCATCACCGTATTGAGAATATTCAGCATCTTGTATTATGGTCGGGGTTGTACATGGATATGGTACCAAGACTGTGCCCTCTTCTCTAAACCATGCCACCCCCCCCCCCCAAAAAAAAGGACAGGAATGATTTTGAATAGATTTGAAAACAGATGTCTAGGTTAGAGCATCAAAGTTAGGCAGTCACAGGGCATAAGAAACCACAGAAACATTTTAACAGAGACGTGGTGATGAAGTGAAAAGCTCCACACAGCTGAGCAGGCAGGCCTTATTCTAGCTGAACCCATCTACTCTAATGGGAGGGGCGTCACGTGTTTCTGTGGCTCAAGAAGACCAGAGGTCAAGTGAAGAGAATTTGTAGAAGGACAAGGGTGATAGGTAAGGATAAATGTGTTTGAAATGTTTAAGTAGCAAGCAGTTGGGTATTGGAATTCAAAGTAAATGTGTTAAGAGACAGAGCATAGCAATGTAAAAGAGCACGAGGGAAAAACCTCTAAGCATGGAATTAGGAATCGTTGCATTAGAAGTCTTAAGTTATATATGGATTTTACATGAATGTAAGCCCTAAAATAAGAATATATGGCATGCTCCCTTATTAGTTCACATTTAAAAAGCATGTAAAAGTTAATGAATATTCTTCGGATAAAAATAATATAACTTTAGATGCTGGCTTTATTGGAAATTATATAGATGATTATCTGTATGAATCTTGAAGTCATTTCTTTCTCTCTAAAGAAACGTATTATTCTCTGCACACCACTTCGTTTTGGCCAGCAATAAGTCCAACTCAGTCAGTGTGCTGCAGTGGAATGTTTTAAGCTGAAATGTGCATTGGAATCTGTTTGTTTGCAGCAGATGATTTGACTAAGCTTTGATGCACAGTCACTTTCTGACATTTGTGTATTTCAGCAGTGAACAATGTAAACTCATTTTCTGAGCACTTTGATTACTTGCACATAGCAGTGCCCATGGCATGTGACAGAGAAGAGCGCTCTATCCACTAATCAGATAGATATGCTTCAAGCGTATTTACACAAAATAATGAAAACAGCTGTTAGATACCTTTAAACTTGAGTGTGTTTTGTTATTAATCTACTAGCCTGTACACATGACACTATAATTCTTCGCTCACTCAAGTTGCCTTTAATGACACAGTAATAAAACTGAGAGGGATGAAAGTAATGGAATTGTAGAATGTAATGCCTCAATTGTTCTACAGTGTCTTCCTTTTTTGCCAAAATAAACCACAATTAGGTCCATATGGTGTTTTGAAGTTTTCAAGCAATGACCCTAATAAAAAGTAATGAATTTCTGACAAAAGAAAGCATGGCTCTCTTTTAAACAGATATCTTCACTATTGATCTAGATATGATTGTAGACTGATATGCTAATAGAAGAAGAAAGGCTCAACGTACTTGGTATATGTATGTTCATTTGTGGTTTATTTTTCTCATAAGAAATTCACGTTGTTAAGGGTAGAAATATTATAATCCATTAGTTACAACCCCTTTGTTTTAAAGACCTGTTACTTAAAGGAAAGAAGTAGGTATTCTTCAAGAACAGGAAATTTTGAAGGCCATCTATAATTCTGACAATCGTCACATTGGAAGGGTTGCAAGAGTTTGTTGCAACCTTTCCAATATACATTGAGCTTTTGAGGCACTGGTTTTATTTGTGGGCAGTTTTTATGTATTTCAAAACTGCTTCAAGAGATGATGACATTGTATTCCAAGTACCTACCTCATCTTCAAACTATATGTAAGTAATGCATCACTGAGTTTTTTGCTTAGAAATTGATTTTAAAAAATAATATCAGGGTCAACAAAATCTTTAGATTATCCTTAATGTTAATAACGCAGTATAGGTAACCAAGAGTTTTGACAAAAATTAAAGTAGAAAAATGTAAACCGAGTAAAAGATTACACATATAATAGCTAGACTGCAGTCAGGGGAGGAGGAGGGAAAGAAATTAAAAGGAAGATGTGAAAGGAGGAGGGTTAGCATCATTTTTACTAGGAATACCTAGATTTGAGTCTGTACTCAGCAATATACCAGCATTTTCCCTATGTTTAATAGTTTTTCTGAATCTTAGCTTCCTCATGCAAGATATCAATAGAGGTCATTGTTAAGAGTTAAGATAATGTACCTACCTGATCCATCTATCAGACTGCCTGGCAAATAGTATGTACTCTATAAGTGCACTTTTTGTTGTTATTATTATTACTGAGATCAACTTCTAAAGTAGCTTGTTAGTATGATTTCTGCTTAGTGTTTGTGTGTGTGTGTGTGTGTGTGTGTGTGTTGAATTCACTTATACAGTTCAGTACATATTGACTGAGTCCCTACTATGTTCCAAGAATGTGTGTGGTACTGTGGAAAATACAGTTATGATCTGATGGACCTATACAAGTTGGACTTCATAGAACACAAATGTAGAGGTGCAAAAAGATTTCTTTGGAAATATAAGAGGAAGTGAGAATAATCTACCCTGAGTGGGACATAGGAAGTTACATGAAGAAGGATGGGTGTCAGGGAGGGAGCATGTGAAGTGAAGGCTGAGAGCTGAAAAGAGGATGGTGACTTTGGGAGTAATGAAGGTAGTGGGATGAGGAAAAGTGGGAAACTATAGCTGGAAAGCCAAGTTCACAAAGTCACTAAATGACTTTTATGTGCTGTATCATGTTGAGTATTAGGGGATCCTGCCATCAAGGACCAAAAATTGCCACCAAAATATCATGAAAATGAGGCTGACAGCCTCACTTGTCAGGTGCACCCAGTATAGCTGGCCAAAGGGTAACATTAGTTCTCAAAATTGTGAATGCTTCATTGAAATTCTATTTGCTATTTATTTGTTTGCATACATACTTTATGGAGCAATATGGTGAACAAATGACAAATATATTTGCACATCATTTTCCTTTTTAAATATAAACAGTAAAAATAAATTTCAGCCTACTATCAGGCTCAATTATCTCAAATTCCAAATTAGTTAACCCTTAATTTGTGATGTGTGATCATTGTGTTTAGTTGTCAAAAGAATTTTCTTATTTTCAAAGCTCTTGGCATGTCTTTTAATCTGTTTACTAAAAAACGGAATTATATCTTAACATTTCATGGGCAATTCATTGTATAATTTGACCAGAAGTTACTATTGTGTAGTTACCATGTTCTTTTTTCCTTAAGATAGGCATTACAACCAAGATCATCACCATTTCCTACTAACATTTTAGGATATTTTGAGAGATTATGGTTGTGCACTTCAAACATTATCTAGACTGGGAAACGTACTACAAGATTGATGTGAAGATTGGTGATACCTTCTCCACTAAAACAAATACATTGCATTTCTAAGTGATAGGGTTCACGCAAATGGGTGTGTATTGTCCATTCTAAAGACTGGTAGAGTGTAGGTCAGGTACCAGGTGCTGGATATAAAGAGATGCTATGGGTGGGACTGACTGCCAAACACACATTGTAGCACTTAACCTGCATAAATGTGGTCTCCCTTACAGAAGTCCACTGACTTTCTGTCCATGAAAACAACTCCAGGCAACCTTTTGTAACTTATCTTTGCTAACTGTTCAGGTCCACATAACTTTCATTTTAATGTCAGTGTTATTGGCAGATCTTTGTTCTTTGAACAGTACCTTTGATTTTGGAAGTTAGTCATATTCTATTTGGAGCCTGGTCTCATGGATCAAAGTTTTGAATTGTGATGGACAGGAGACTGTAAATTTATAAGACAGTTGTTTGCTTGGCTGTTCCAATTATTTTTTTGGTAGTGCTTAAAGGGATTGCAAAGCCCATTCTAGAAACAGTAAGGGACCACTTCCCAAAGTAATCAGTTTGCAGATGTCAAACCTTCGTAGGACAAGTACCTTCCAGTTTATTACTTTTTTTTTTTTTTTAAGTCTTAGTTTTTAAAAATGTGTTGCTCCTTTATGTCATGTCAGGTGCATTATTCATGTCAAGAGTATTTGTGGGCATCTTGACTCTAGCCAGGAAATATCCTTTGTTGTCTCTGATTCTGCATTATTTCTGTGTTATTCCTTTATCTTTGAACTTTAAAAAAGTTTCATACAGAAAGAACTCTTCTAAAGTAATTTCATCTATAAAAATTACTTTTGAAAACATAGGATTCCATGCTTTCTCATCAGTCTCTTCGTGTTTCCTAGTGGTAAGTGGTGTTACAGAAAAAGTGAGTGGTCGATCTAATTTTTTCCACTGTATAATAATATAATAACATATATATTTGTAATATATAATATCATGACATTTTTGCATTGTTATCCCAAAAAACTTCTCTTTAAATCCAATAGCTTTACTAGAATAAGACTTATATTGATTATTCTTGGTGGTTTTCCTCCTGGTAATCAATGTTTCTTTGAATGTATACACATATATATTCAATTTATCTTTCATTTCTAAAGTTTCCTTGAAGTACAATAAAACCCTGATATATATATGTCCATGATAAGAATTTGGGTAATCTCTCAGTGGCCCAAATTAGGATCCTCTGCTAGGGGTGGGCTTTAGTTAGGAGCTTATTAGATCACTTAGCATTTTTTTCCTCCACAGTATGTCATGAGCTGTGGAAAAAAAAGTTTTACTTTCTTAACTTTTGTGTTTTTCTGATGGTTCAGAATGACTGAAAACCATTGCTTCCGTTAACCTCACAAAAGTGCAAACCCTCATTCTTTTGTTACATTGTTTTAAAAATAGCTTTACTGAAGTAAATGGATATGTAATAAAGTACATAGTTTGGTAAGTCTTAAATATGTATACCCTTGTGAAACTGTTGCCACAGACAAGGAAATGAAGATACCCATCACTCCAAAAGTTTGCTTTTGTTTGTTGCAATCTCTCCTGTTCACTCCTCCCTACCCCACTCCCTTCCCCATTCTCAGACACCACTCAAATGCTCTCTGTTGCTACAAATTAGTTTGAATTTTCTATAATTTTATAAAAATGGAAACATACACCATGTACTCCTCTTCACCTGGCTTCTTTCATTTGACATTTGTTTTTTTCTTTTGTCAACTCTGGTTGTTTCAGGTAGTTCATTCTTTTTCATTTCCGATTAGTATGCCATTGTATGGATACACCACAGTGTATCTGTGCACTTGTTGATGGACATTTGGGTCATTTTTCGTTTTTGAATATTACAGATTAAGCTACTGTGAACATCCATTTGCAAGTGTTTCTATAGACAGGTGCTTTCATTTCTCTTGGGCAAATACTTAGGCATGGAGTCATATGGTAGGGGTGTGTAGGGGTGTGTGTGTGTGTGTGTGTGTGTGTGTTTTAAGAAATTGCCAAACATTTTCAAAGCACTTGTGCCATTTTACATTCCCACCTGTAGTGCATAAGAGTTCTAGTTTCTCCACATTCTCACAAACACTTGTTAAGATCATTTTTTTTTTTAATTTTTAGACAGATGTGTACCACATTTTCTCCTTGTCTGTGTCTTGTCTTTAATAGTGTCTTTGGAAGAGCAGAAGTTCTTAATTTTGGTGAAATCCAATTTATTCATTATTTTTGGTATTCTGTCTCAACAATCCTTATGTAACCAAGAGACATAAAGATTTTCTCCTGGGTTGACTACTAGATGTTTTTATAAGTGTAGGTTTTACAGTTAATATGATGATCCATTTGAGTTAATTTTTGCATATAATGTGAGGTGTGTGTGAAGTTCATTTTTTTTTTTTTTTGCATTTGGATATTCAATTGTTCCAGCACCATTTGTTGAAAAAAACTTTTCTTTCTCTATTGCATTACCTTTAGAATTTTATTTAAGAATCAGTCAACCATATATGTAAGATCTATTTCTTGAATCTCTATTCTGTTCCATTGACCTATTTGTCTAATAAGATGCCATGATTATGACATGCCATAATTGTGACACTCATGATTTTTCTTTATAATAGAAAGTATTGAAATCAGGTAGTGTAAGTTCTCTAATTTTTTTCCTTTCTTCTTCTTTTTCTTCTTCTTCTTTTTTTTTTTTTTTGGCTATTCTGAGCCCTTTGAATGTCCATGTGTATTTTAGTTATTTATTTTTAATATTTCATTTATTTATTTGAGAGGTGAGAGAGAGAGCATGAGCAGGGGGAAGGGCAAAGGGAGGGAGAGAAGCAGGCTCCCCACTGAGCAGGGAGCTCAAAGCGGGGCTCCACATGGGGCTTGACATGGGGCTCAATCCCAGGACCCCAGGATCATGATCTGAGCTGAAGGCAGATGCTTAACTGACTGTACCACCCAGATGCTCCTCCATGTATACTTTAAAATAAGGTTGTCCCAATTTCTTTAAAAGAAGAGAAAAAAAAATCACACTGGGATTTTGAATAGGATTTTTCTGAATCTATAGATCAATTTGAGGAGATGACATAGTTATGGTATTTAATATTTTATTCCATTTATTTAAATCTTTCTTAGTTTCTCTCCATTATGTTTTGTAATATTCAGTGTATAGGTCTTATACATGTTTGTCTGGTATATCCTTAAATATTTCATATTTTTATGCTATTATGGGTTTTTTTTTTTTAATACCTTCATTTTTTGATTGTTCATTGCTAGGACTGAGAAATATATTTGACTTTCGTATTTTGGTCTTGTATCCTTCAGTTTTATTAAATTTACATCTTTTAATTAACTTTTTTTGTAGATGTTGTCAGATTTTTTAAATGTAGACAACCATGTACCCTGTAAATTAAAATGGTTTTATTTCTCTCTTTTCAACCTCACTGACTTATTTATTTTTATTTTCTTACTCCATGGAAGTAGATCCTTTGGTATAATTCTGAACACAAGTGGTGAGAGTAGGCATTTTTGTGTTTTTCTGATTCTAGAGGGAAAGCATGTGGTCTCTCACCATTAAACATGATGTTAGCCTTGGACTTTTCTCACATTTCTTTAAAGCTTATTAAATTGAGGAGGCTCCCTTTTATTCTTAGTATGCTGAATACTTCATCAGGAGTGGATATTGGATTTCATCATATCTTTTTTCTGCATCTGTTGAGATAGTCTTATATTGTTTGTTTAGTTAGTCTGTTAATATGATGAATTACATTGATTGCTTTTGAATATTAACCAGCCTTTTATTTCTGCAATAAATCACACTTGCTCATATTGTATTATCCTTTTTACATATCGTTAGATTTAATTTGCTAAAATATTAGGAACTTCTGTGTTTCTTGGTCTTAAGTTTTCTTTTTTTGCTCTGTCCTGGTCTGGTTTTGGTATAAGAGTAATGTAGGCCTCATAGAATGAGTTGGGAAGTGGCTCTAACCTCTTTAATTTTCTAGAAGGATTTTGTAGAGTTGGTATAATTTCTCCCATAAATATTGAATAGAATTACTGGTAAGCCATCTGACCCTAGTATTTTCTTTGTGGGAAGGTTTTTAACTACAAACTCAATTTCTTTACCAAGTAAGCTAATATCTAATCTATATATATATTAAATATTCAAGTATTCCTCGAGTAAGATATGGTAGTTTCAAAGAATTTGTTCATTTCACTTAGGTTATTAAATATATTGGTGTAAGACTGTTCACAGTACTTCTTTGTTGTCCTTCTACTTTGTGTAGAATTTGAGGTAATACCACCTCTTTCAATCCTGATATTGGTAATTTGGCTTTTATCTCTCTTTCCCCTTTTTTTTTTTTTTTTTTTGTATTTTATCTGGCTAAAGTTTTATCAATTTTACTGATCCCATCAAAGAACCAGCTTTTATATTATGTTAAAAAATGTTACTTTTATCACTTAGAGACCAGAATGATTTGGTTTCAGACTAGGTTGATTTTATTAGAACAAAGAGAAATAAAAATGATCTGGTACTACTTGGAGAGCACAGACTTAGAATGTTCTAAGACTTGGCCTGTGACCATAGAACGTCTGGATAGATAGAAAGGACTCCAGAAAGGAGAAAAGGAACAAACCAGAAGGCACCATTCTTTTCCACCATTTGAATGACTGTCCACAGTATTTGAATCCAGTCTTGTCTTGATGTTTGATGATTTAAAAAGCAAATTATTTCAGTAAAGGAAATCTATGGATAAATTTCAAATCCCATTTACTGTTTGCTTCTTTTACTAAAAATCAGCTTCACTATAGTTTGGTAGCTTTGAGTATTTCCTTGAAAGTCAGTATGAAATGCTAGAATAAGGCCTTTGAAATTAGAAGGTCCTAATCCCAATGCAACATCTACAACTTCCAGACTGTGTAACTTCATGCTACTTATTTGGCCTCACTGAATTAGAATTCTTACCTGTGAAATTTTAGCAGATTGAATTTAACACTATGGAAAAAGGATAATATATTATGACCAAGTGTGATTCATCTCAAGAATGAAAGGTTAATATTCAAGATTGGATTTAAACACTGTAGGAACAGTCATGGCAGAGTAGAAATAAGGCTTCATTGGTGCCTCCTGGATTGTTCCTTTCCTCCTTTCTGAATCATCTTACCTATCGAGATGCTCTGTGCCCACAGACTGATTCCCAGAACCTCACATGTAAAATGAGAATTCCCATGTAAAATGGGAATATCATACCATGTTGAGAGATTTTAAGTGAAAAAGCAGATTAAATTATTAGTACATAGGAGGCTGTCAACCAATTCTAGTTCCATCTCTATCCCTGCCCGCCCTGCCATTCCCACCACCCCCACCCCCTGCTGCCCTCTACTCAAAATGCAAAGAGCAAAATGTTAACCAGTGGGATGAGAAGAATCTCTTTAACCCCATCTCAGCAATGTTGTTGTTTAACAACGTGGAAACCAACACATTGCTGTACCGGTTGAGGCAGTTTCTTTAGCAAAGATACACAGAGATTTGGTGCTTGGCCTTCATAAAGTGTGTGATACTCAGAGTCAATAAATAATGTACAGTGGAGCCACAAATTATGTGGTAAATAAGGTTCTAAAGTCATTGAGTTTGAATCAGAAATGTTACAGTATTTAAAGTAAAATTTTAAAAAAGAAAAAAAAAAGAAAAAGAAAAACCCTGTAAGAAGGCACCACCATGGAGCCTGCTTTAGGATCTGTATTCAATAAAGTTTATCGGGCTAGTTGTTTTCACTCAGTTTTGAAGGTTTTGGGTTTTTGTTTGTTTGATCACCTAAAGATGTAGCTGACTTGAGTTTAGAATTGGTGTCATCCAAAATATATGAGTATATCTTTACATGCTAGGCTCCTAGTCAAAGCTTCACTGCATAAAAGCATCTAGGAATGGAGTGCTCTTGGAGTCATAGCTGATTCAAGTCCTGCATGTCTTGGATGTAGAGGAACGTTGACCGGAATGGCTTGTGGAACTATACTCACTGCCTAGATCCTTGATATTCCCTCTTGTGGCTAATGTATAGTTGAATTCCACAGCTCAATTAAGGAGATAAGCTACTCCACTGCTAGATTTTCTGAAGAGAAATGCTCCTTCTTCATTTTCTTACCCTCTTAGGTAGACCTTGAAGGAAGATTCATATCCGCCACTGGGCTATTTATTTAGCACTCCTGTGGACATCATTAATTGACAAAAGTTTACTTTCCCCAGGAGACTGGTTTGTGATTTAAGATTGCCAGCCTACTTGATAAAGTATCCAGCACCAATGGATCTAAATATTACACTTATATTACCAAACCAATTTTTAGTATGTATTTTAGGCCAGGGTTTAGCAGACTATGTCCAGGAGCTAGCCACCTGTTTTAACCTGTAATACCATTTTATGGAAACATAGCCACACCCATTTATTTATGTATTGTTTATGAGTGCTTTCACACTACAGTACTGGTATTGAATAGTTACAATGGGGACCCAGTGGCCCACAAGCCCAGAATGTTTATAATCTGGTTCTTTATGGAAAAAGTTTGCTCACTCTGTTCTAGACCTTTGTATTTTTAAAGCAGAATCTCAAAGTATGTTCAAAAGACCATAGAGATCAGAATTACCAAGGGCATGGGAAATAATACAGGTTCCTTGAGGCTCCGAGGGACCCACTAAGACAGAATGTCTTGAGATAGAACCCGAGAATCTGCATACTGTTCCACATGGTTTATAACGCATACTAGCATTTCACTACCAATGGTTTAGTGAAAAGGAAAATTGACATTAAAGCAATGCTGTTTTTATAAATGGCACACCTACTGCAAATAAAATAGTGTTACTTCTCATCTAGAAAATCAGGTGTTAAAAGAAGAAACTATTATTTGCTCTTTGTGCCTTAAAATTTTTGAAAGCCATGCTATTAGGGAGATTACCATTTAGTTGAGGGAGATATTAAATGTTTGAAAACAACTAAAAAGATGAAATCCACAAGATGGGTTGTAAATTCTGAGGAAGGGATGACCTTTGTAGACAAGCACGGTAGGTCCTGATTCATTACTGTATTTGGTGTGTCACAACTAACATGTAAGGGGGAGAAAGAGAATTAAAAATTACAGAACACTCTAGATGGCAGGGCTAAATATTACTGTGTGAAACTTTTGTTTTAGTCACATGTGTATACATATGCGTATCCTGGTTGCTATGATATAACATATATTTTTTACTGTGAGTTGTCAAATTTTTAGTTTTAATTTTATTCTTAAAGATCATGTTTAGGGCTTGTTTAAGGTGAGATTAAGAGGCAAAGTGGCTGTCTCCAGAGGTAATTCATATTCTTTTTATATGAATAACAAAAACCTAACTATTATTTATTTTTTAACAAAATAACACATAAATGCATAGGCATGGCATATGCATATTTTCCAAATCCACAATCTTCCCCAGGGCAGGCCTGATGAATTAAAAGAAATTTAGATTTGTAAGGACTTTGGAAACTATTGCTTTTACTTCTCAGTTTTATAGAAAAAGGAAATTGAGACCAAAAAATAAAGTTTGCCTAAGGTCACATGCAAAGCAAGAAAAAGATCACCTAAGAACTTCTTTATACTAAAGTGGAGGTGCCAGCTGATTGCTCACGTGGTGAACCTTTCTGGCATCTCAGAAAAGTAAAAGTATCTTAGAACACTGGCCCTTCTGTCTCATGAAAGATGTTGGCTGGAGATGAGAGCTGTTTGCCTTCTTGGCCAGAATGTGTTCTCTCTAGCTCACCCAAATTCCCACCACTCTATTTTGACCCTTCCATTGTTGTTTTATTTATAATAGAGAAATTCTCTTGTAGTAGAGAAGTCTTTCTCTATTCACATATATTATTATCAGAAGCAAATATATGAAGAAAAGCTACACCAAAAGAGCCATATATTTAATCAAAGGTAGAGGTTGTATTTCTATATGGAATTAAGAAATATCACTTGGCATTTTGTTTCATTCTTTAAAATATTTGAAAGACCTTATAAAGCCTGGGTCTTATACCCAGCCTCTTCACTCTTTTTGCCTTTCCTACCTGACTCCCAGGAAAAAGGAAAAGGTTGGACTATGTCAGTGTCTTTGACTTGTCAAGAGTAGGTAGCTCACCACTGGCAGGCCCAGAATTAGAACTCCCATCTTCTGATGCCCCTCTGAGCTAAGTACAGTATTTTCAATATGGGAAAGAGGTTTCATGACTGGTATTAAAATGATGGTGAAGATGTTGGTGGCTCTCTTATGAATCAGATATGGACACAGCATACCTTCTCATATAATCCTCATACCAGTCCTCTGGTAACATTTCCTGAATTCTCCATTGAGAGAATTAAGGCCCCGTTCTGGTTATATATTGCTATAAACAAACTATGCTAAAACAGAATGTTTTGAAACAACTCTTTAATTATACTACAGGGATTCTGTGAGTCAGGAATTTGTCTGGATGACTCTTGTTCCCTCTACAAAGATTGCGGTGACTCAGTGGTATGTAACTGGTAGATGAAAGGGTCTGGAGGGTCCAAGAAGCTCCCCTCACATGTCTGGTCCTTCGGCAGGAACAGTGGAAGTCTGCATGTAGCACTGATGTAGAAGGCCTCTGTCACCTAGTTGTCTCAGGATAGTTGGACTTCTTCCTTTTGCAACAGCTCCAAATGCCAGAGAAGATATTCTAAGAGAGTCAGGTGGAAACTGTGTGACCTTTATTGACCTAGCCCACAAGTCCATGTCTTTAACCATATTCTTATAAAGGGCTGGTGTAGACAGGTGTTGTCATTTTTGTTAATTATTCAGTTTGTATATCCAACCCTTAGGCACTGCTTTATAATTCTTCCTTCCTAGTGCTTACTTTGTAAGACAACCAAACAAGCCTCTTTAGTCAGGGAGAGTGAGGACCCCTACCTTCTTTGACAATCCATAGTTAGAGACTATAAAAACCAAAGGCGAATATAGCTCTTTTTAATCTAAGGAACGTAACTGTTTGTGTATGTATGTGTGTGTGTGTGTGTGTGTATTTTAATTCCATTTTTTAAAATCTTTTTTTAATTGAGGTAAAATTGGTATATAACATTATGTTAGTTTTAGTTGTACATTATAATTCAATATTTCTATAGACAGCAAAGTGATCACTACTGCACCATACCATTGACCCCCTTTACCCATTTTGCCGACCCTTCAACCCCCTTCCCCCCTGATAACTACCAGTCTGTTTGCTGCATCTATGAATTTTTGTTTTGTTTTCCTTTCTAGATTCCACTTATAAGTGAAATGATACGGGTATTTATTTTTCTCAGACATTTTTCACTTACGTTCAGGGTTCATAGATGTTGTTGCAAATGGCAAGATTTTATTCTTCTTTATGGCTGAGTGGTATTCCCAATTGTGTGTGTTTCTGTGTATCCCACATCTTCATTATCCATTTTCTAAAATTGGATACTTAAGTTGGTTCCATATCATAGCTTTGTTAATTAATGCTGTAATGATCATTGGGGTGCATATATCTTTTTGAATTACTGTTGTCATATTTTTCCAGATAAATAACTAGAAATAAAATAGCTGAATAATATGGTAGTTCAATTTTTAATTTTTTTGAGAAATCCCTGTACTATTTTCCATTGTCACTTCACCAATTTACATTCTCTATGAGGGTTCCCTTTCCTCTACATCCTCATCAACACTTGTTATTTCTTATCTTTGTGATGATAGTCATTCTAGCCAAGTGTGAGGGGATATGTCATTGTGGTTTTGACTTGCATTTTCCTGGTGATGGGTGATGTTGATCATCTTTTCATGTGTCTGTTGGCCATCTGCTTGTCTTTGGAAAAATGTCTGTTCAGATCCTCTGCCAAGTTTTTAATCAGATTGTTTATTGTTGTTGTTGACTTGTATGAGTTCTTTATATATTTTGGGTATTAATCCCTTATCAGATATATGATTGGCAAATATCTTTTTCCTTTTAGTAGGTTGTCTTTTCATTTTACTTGTGGTTTCCTTTGCTATGCAGAAGCTTTTTAGTTTGATGTAGTTTCATTTGTTTATTTTTGCTTTGATTCCCTTGCTTTTGGAGTCAAATAAAAAAAAAAGGCAAGAAAAAAAAAACCATTGCTAAGATCCACATCAAGTTGCTTATTGCTTATGTTTTCTTCTAGGATTTTATGGATTCACATCTTACATTGAAGTCTTTAATCTATTTTGAGTTAATTTTTGAATATTGTGTGAGATCATGATCTATTTTCATTCTTTGGTATACGGCTGTCCAGTTTGCCCAACATCATTTGTTGAAAAGACTGTCCTTTCCCCATTGTATATTCTTCACTTCTTTGTCATAAATTAATTGACCATGTATGTGCAGGTTTATTTCTGGGCTCTCTGTGCTGTTTCTTTAATCTAGGTGTCTGTTTTTTGTGATAGTACAATACTGTTTTGATTACTGTAGCTTTGTAGCATAGTTTGATATCAGGAAGCATGATCCCTCTAGCTTTGCTTTTTCTTAAGATTGCTTTAGCTGTTTGGGGTCTTTTGTGGTTCCATATAAATTTTAGAATTATTTGGTTTAGTGCTGTGAAAAATGCCTTTATTGTTTTGACAGGGATTGCATTGACTCTCTAGACTTCTTTGGGTAGTGGGAACATCTTAACAGTTTTAATTCTTTCTATCCATATCTTTGCATTTATTTGTACCTTGTTTGATTTTTTTTTTTTTATCAACGTCTTATAGTTTTCAGTGTAGAGGTCTCTTCCCTCCTTGGTTAAATTTATTCCTGGGTATTTTATTCTTTTTGATGTAATTGTGAATGGGCTATTTTCCTTAAGTTTTCTTTCTGATGGTTCATTGTTAGTGTACAGAAATGCAACAAAATTCTGTATATTAATTTTATATCATGCAACTTTACTGAATTTATTTATTAGTTCTAACAGTTTTTTGGTGACGTCTTTAAGATTTTCTATATATAATATGCCATCTGCAAATAGTGTCAGTTTTACTTCTTCCTTTCTAAGTAGATGCCTTTATTTCTTTATCTTGCTTCATTGCTGTGTCTGGAGCTTCCAATACTATGTAGAGTGGAATTGGCAACAGTGAGCATCCTTGTCGTTTTCCTTATCTTAGAGGGAAAATGTTCAGCTTTTCTCCATTGAGTATGATGTTAGCTCTAAGTTTGTCATGTATGGCCTTTACTAAATTGAAGTACATTTCCTCCATTTTGGGGATGATCATACGATTTTTATCTTTCATTTTACTAATATGGCGTATCACTTTGATTTGTGAATGTTGAACCATCCTTGTATCCCGATGACTATATTCTCTTGAGGATCTTTACATCTCTGTTTAGCAGACATATTGGTCTGTAATGTGTATATATATATATACAATATATATTTGTATTAGGGTAATGCTGGCTTGTAAAATCAATTTGGAAGTTTTCCCTCCTCTTCAGTTTTTTGGAGGAGTTTGAGAAGTACAGGTATTACATACTTGAGTGGTCAAATTCACCAGTGAAGCCATCTGGTCCTGGACTTCCGTTTGTTGAAAAGTTTTTCATTACTGATTCAATTTTCTTGTTAATAATTGGTCTGTTAAGGTTTTCTATTTCTTTATGATTTTGTCTTGGAAGATTATATGATGTTCTTAGGAATTTATTTCTCCTAGTTTATCCAGTTTGTTAGCAGACAGTTGTTTATAATAATTTCTTTTTATCCTTTGTATTTCTCTGGTACCAGTTGTAACTTTTCTTTCATTTCTGATTTTATATGAGCCCTCCTTCTTTCTCTCTCTCTTGTTTTTTTTCTTTTTATTTTTTTTAAACCTAGCAAAAGTTTTTCAATTTTCTTTATCTTTTCAAATACCCAGCTCTTAGTTTCATCGTTTCTGTTATTTTTTAGTCTCTATTTCATTTATTTCCACTCTGATCTTTATTATTCCCTTCTTTTTACTAACTTTGGCTTCATTTGTTCTTTATTTTCTAGTTCCTTTAGGTACAGATTTAGATTGTTTATTTGTGATTTTTCTTGTTTCTTGACATAGACCTGTATCACTTAATTTCCTTCTTAAAACTGGTTTTGCTGCATTCCACAGATTTTATATGGTTTTATTTTCATTCTCATTTTTCTCCAGATTTTTAAAAATTTCCCCTTGATTCTCCATTGACCCCTTGGTTGTCCAGTATCATGTTGTTTAATCACTGCATATTTGTGATTTTTTTTTTTCTTGTTTTCTTCCTGTAATTTATTTCTGGCTTCATACCATTGTGATTGGTAGAGATGCTTAATATGCTTTCAGTTTTCTTAAATTTATTGAGACTTGTTTTGTGACCTCTCATCTATTCTGGAGAAGGTTCCATATGCACTAGAAAAAAATATGTATTCTGTTGCTTTTGAGTGGAATATTTTGTATATCTTTGTTAGGTCTACATGGTCTGTGTCATGATTTTCTGTCTTGATCTATCCATTGATGTAAGTGGGGTGTTAAAGTCCTCTAGTATCATTCTATTGCTGTCAGTTTTTCCTTTTAGATCTGTTAATATTTACATATTTCAGTGCTTCTATGTTATATGCATAAATATTTACAAATGTTTTATCTTCTTGTTGGATTGACCCTTTTATCATTATGTAATTTCCCTTCTTTGTCTTTTACTGCAGTTTTGTTTTAAGTCTATTTTATCTGACAGAAGTATAGTTACACAAGTTTTCTTTTTGTTTCCATTTATATGGAATATCTTTTTCCATCCCTTCATTCTCAGTCTGTGTGTCTCCTTATATGTGAAGTCAGTCTCTTATAGGCAACATACAGATGGGCCTTTTTTTTTCTTTTTTCTTTTTTTAATCCATTCAGTCCCTTTCTCTCTTTTGATTGGAGAATTTTAGCCCATTTACATTTAAAGCAATTATTGATACATATGTACTCATTGTCATTTTGTTGATTGCTTCCTGGCTGTTTTTATAGTTCTTCTCTGTTCCTTTTTTCTTCTCTTGCTCTATTTCCTTGTGGTTTGGTGGTTTTCTTTAAGATTGTCTAGATTTCTTTCTCTCTCTTGTGTATCTACTGTAATTTTTGCTTTATACTTCCTATGTGATTCACATGTAACATCCAATATATAATAAACACATACATTTTAAGTTGATGCATCTTAAGTTTGAATGAATTCTAAATTTTTACTCCATTTGCCCTACATGTTCTATTTTTGATGTTACAGCTTATATCTTTTCCTTTTGTGTATCCCTTAACTAATTATATAGCTAAT
The DNA here is from genome assembly GCF_010015895.1 of Lontra canadensis. Taxonomy (NCBI): domain Eukaryota; kingdom Metazoa; phylum Chordata; class Mammalia; order Carnivora; family Mustelidae; genus Lontra; species Lontra canadensis. The sequence continues at coordinate 16,101,788 of NW_022631005.1, forward strand.
TTAACAATTTTGTCTTTTAACCTTCATATTAACTTTATAAGTGGTTAATCTAGCACCTTTCCTATATATTTGCCTTTAGTTATAAGATTTTTACTTTCATATATTTTCTTGTTACTAGATAGTGCCTTTTCTTTTCAGCTTAAAGAAGCCCCCTCTTAATATTTCTTGTAAGTCCAGTTTAGTGGTGATGATCTTTAGTTCTTGCTTGTCTGGAAAACATTTTGACTCTCCTTTAATTCTGAATGATAAACTTAATTAGGTAGGGTATTCTTGGTTGGAAGTTTTTTTTTTTTTTTTCTTTCAGTCTTTTGAATATATCATGTCGCTTTCTACTGACCTACAGATTTTCTGCTGAAAAATTCACCTATTAGTCTTATGTGACAAGTTGTTTTTCTCTTGCTGCTTTTAATACTCTCTATTTTGACATTTTAATTAGAATGTTTCTTGGTGTGGGTCTTTTGAGTTTATCTTATTTGAAACTCTCTGTGCTTACTGGAGCTGGATGTCTCTTTCTTTCCCCAAATTCAGAAAGTTTTCTGGGATTATTTCTTCATGTAAGTTTTCTACCTCTTTTCCTTTCTCTTTCCTCCTTCTAGGATCCCTATAAGGTGGACAATATTCTGCTTGATGCTGTCGAATATATCCCTTAAGCTATCTTCACTCTTCAGAAATCCTTTTTCCTTTATGCTGCTCTGATTGGTTGGTTTCCACTGTCCTGTCTTCCAGGTTCTAATTCATGTTTCTAAATTATCCAGTCTACTGTTAAACACCTGTAATGTAGTTTTCAGTTCACTTATTGTATATTGCAGCTCTGTTACTTCTGTTTGTTGCCTTCTTAAGTTTTATATCTCTTTGTTGAAGTTCTCACTATATTTAGTGAGTTTGTGAACATCTTTAAGACCATTACTTTGAACTCTTTATCAGATAGATTACTTATCTCCACTTCATTAAGGTATTTTTCTGAGGTTTTGTCTTGATTGTTTGTTTGGAACACATTCCTCTGTTTCATTTTGCTTGACTCTATGTTTTTTTGTTTTTTTTTTCTTTTCTCTAGATTAGACAAAACAGGTATCTCTCCCAGTCTTGAAGGCATGGCTAATGTGTAGGAGAAGAACCTTATCATTCAACCTTGCCCTAGTGTTTGATTGTTTCTTAGTTCTTTCTGATTGTATAAGTAGCCTGATTTGTTCCTGATCAGTCCCAGTTGTTAAGGGTATGCCAAGACCTGTTAATGTTCTGAAAGGAGGGATCACAAACAATGCATAGTTTCAGGGTATGTAAGCCAGATCCTTAGCCAGCAGCTTTTAAGGTATGCAAATATGTACTCTTGAGGTTCTGTAGTTGTAAACCCTATTTAATTCCAGGGAGATATCTCCTGGGCCACAGTTACAAAAATCATGGATTTAGGCATATGGAGAGGCTCTGTTCTAGGAGTTTCAGTGAGCTGTGGTGAGGCCAAAAGAAGGCACTAATCTGGTGTCTCCTTGCCCACATCCCCTTGAATCACCTCTGTAGCCTCTGGATGTGTGGGAAACCTTAAGTCTGCCTCTCAGGCTTAAGCTCCAGGGCCATAAAAAAAAAAAGGTGTTTTTTTTTTTTGTTTTTTTTTCTTATGAATCTGGGTCGAGTTTCAGTCTCCAGTTTGTGCAGTGCCTTGGGGCTGGTAGCCTGCCAAAGAATGTCTCTCCGATTATTTCAGACTCCTGAGGCACAGAAACGTAATCTCCCCTGGCCACCAGACACAGACACCTAAGGGCCATCCCCTGTGTGGATTGTGCATGCCTGCTGGCTGTGGCAGAATGACCAGGGCTGCAGTGGCTAGGAGCAGGGTGCTCCCACTGGAGCTAGCAGGCCTGAGAATTGGGTGGAAAGTGTGCTTGTCAATGCTGGCACCAACAAGGCAGAGGGAGGATGCACAACTGGCAACTGTCAGCCCCTTTATCTTCAGAGAAAGTCCCAACAGGTCTCTGCCTCTCTAGCAAATACTTTGGGATTAGTAAATGCATCACCTTTGAAGAAGGTCTCTGTGCCTTTTGAACTATTGATTTTTACACTGGCTCCTGGCTTGAGTGAGTCTGTGCACAAGCCCTTTAAGAGTAAATTTTCCATTTCCTATGGCTTGGTGGTTCTTCTAGAAATAAGCCCCATTGGATTTCAGGGCCAGATGCTTTGGGGTCTTCTGTTTCCACTCTAGGTCCCAAGGGCTGGGGTGTCTGATGTGGGGGACAGACCCTGTGCTCCTCTAGGACAGTTTCCATATTATGGGATCCTTCCCTGCTGTGGGTCACCATGCCTGGGGTGGGGTTTCTTATAAGACTGCATCTCCACCTCTCCTACCTGCCTGGATGTGGCCCTTCTGTCCTTTATTAATGAGGCACTGCTCCACTAGACTTCAGGTCCTTTCCAGAGGGAATTTTTGCATAGATAGTTTTAGATTTATTGTGTTCCTGGGAAGAGGTGAGCTCAGAATCTTTGTACATTGCTATATTGAACCCTTCTCTTAATTCCTTTTAAATAATAACTCCTTAGGGATAATACACACCAGATAATATTCAGATATAAATATTTTTCAACTAAATGCTGGGTGGTAAAATCTACAGGGACCATGACTGGGAGCCAGAAAACCATAGCCAATACCCAGCTCTGCCATTTTATATGCTATGTGGTACCTTGGACAAGTCAGTTTATCTGAGCCTTAATTTCTTTATGTGTAATGTGAAACAGTTATACACACTTACTTCTAAGGGCTATGGTATATATACCTATAATCATCATACTTTTATAAACTATTTGGGGATATACAATCTTTCTTGTACTTCTGTTTTACTTTCTACTACCTTGTGATCAAGGACATTGTAGAGGTAGAGGGAAGGACGCAAGCAACAATTACAAATCTTCCCATCTTACTTGACAAAATAGTATACCCAGCCAGCTAATTTATTCTTAAGGGAAAGATTTACTGATTTATCCAACAACAGTGGTAGTATTGCTTTTCATTTGCCATCTTTCTTTAAATGGTACCAGGCTCTTGGTAGTCAGATACGGTGCTTGGGTCAGATTACCTCAATATTTGTGTTTAATTAGCATTCTAAAACACATCCATACCAACACTGAGCTCCATTATATGTTTTCTCTCTCTCTCTCTCTTGCTTTTTTTTTTTTTTTTTTAACTTTTGGTAAGTCTTCTTACATAAAGAAATATATTAGCAGCAGAAGGAGATTTTTGCTCTGTTTCAGAAATCCATCTTCGACAAACCCTTAAGGTCTATTAAAAATATAACCATAAATGACAATGACAGCATTTTTCTGCACCCCTGAATCACCAGTCTGGGATAATACTGCCGCAGTTGCCTGGGCTCCTTGCAGACAGAGAGTATGCATATGTATGACAAACATGGATTCCCACAAGTAGATTGATTCTCTCTTTCTCCACCATGCTCTCCCCAGCTCTCCTTTCTTTTTCCTTCCCCTCACTCATCTTCTCTTTCCCCCCATTCCCCTTGTGTTCCCTTTTCCTTCATGCTTCCTTAGTTGGCAAGGGAGGTAGAGCCTGAGTGCAGGAGTTCTCCAAACCGTTCTGTGTTTTCCCCCTCAAGGTTTCCTCCAGAACTCCTCTCTGATTTCCCTGGCATTTTAGTATCCCAGTCACAGTAACTGTACTCAGTTGGACCACTGCCTATTTCAGAACTTCCTTGGACCATTTTGATGCCCAAATCAAATAACGTTTCCTCTTCTACAAAAATCCAAAGTCACACAATTGCAGCAGCACCAAGTGTTGGGAGAAATTTTTGTCCCTCACTTATATTTCTAAATTGTGTCCCTTGACAATAAAATATTAAAGTTTTTTTTTTTTTTAATGCCCACTGCAGTCATTTATTCACCTTGGTTTTCTTTTCTTGCTGTCCCTTGTGCCTTGGGATACCCTCTCTAGAAAGTTCAACAACTTTTCCTCCAATGCCCTTTTGAAGGAAGGAAGAAATGGGAAGAAAAGAAACTCACGAATACTTTCCTTGTGCAGATTTTAGAAAGCTAGACTTAACCAGAGAAAGAGGCTAATCTAGTGTCCAACATGAAAGGCAGTAGTAATCAGTTAAAGGTTTTGCATTAAACGTATTTTTCCTTTTAAAGCGAAATATTTTCTAACTTTCAGTAACTTGAGGGTGCAAAATTTGCTAACGACAGGCAATCCCCTGATAAATACAACGCTGTAAAATTAGAAGTAATTTGTTTATATGTGGGACAAAAATATTTTTCAGTTGTAACAGAAAATTATTTTTGAAAAAGAGGTGATACTGCTTAATGTTTGATCCAACGTGACAATTTTCCTTCAAGATCCTTATGAAAGTTTCAGTGCCAGAATTTCACACATATATATTCAGAGATAAATGTTTTTAAAATGAAGAGCTTCCTTTAACAGAATCACAGCATCGCTTAACTCAAATTAAGTACTGATGATATGCAAAAAGTAGTTTTTCAGTCTGTGTTCACCTCCAGACTGAAATATGAAATCGATATGTATTTTTATTTTTTTTCCGAATGGGCGGATTTCTTTAGTTCAGTGAGCTAAATTTTAATCTGTCGGAGGCTTTGATGGTTCTATTATGAAACCTTGAAGAGACATAATAACAATGCTGATAGACTTTACATATGCCTTGATTAACATTGTTATAATATTGCTTTAAAAATGGGTATGATGTTATATATTGCTCAGGCTCTAGTTAATAATAAACAGCCAGTCTGAGAGATTTCTTTGTGGCTTCTCAGAGAGCAGATTAATAATTTGGTTTTGCAGTTATATCTTCTCAAATACATTCTAAAATTATGTTTGAAGTCATTCATGGAAATACCCCTTTCTTAAAATGTTAAGAACGTCATTCTTTCCAGAAATGTGTATTTAATTGTACGCTCTAAAAATACAGAGACATTTTGCTTTTGTTGTTTTCAATAGAGGGGATTGTTTGGTAATTAGAGATTATTGTTAAAGAGGCAAATTATTTTGAAAATACACATTTATTGAGAGGAGATCTGGGAGTGTAAACTAGACAGAGGGGTTACATGTACAATAGCGTAATACCAGTACAGCAGCCGTTTTAGTAAATTGGTATATAAACAAGCATCTGTTGCAGGAATGTAAGAATGACATCATAAAGGATGTATGGAAAATTTTAATTGAAAAAGAATGATGCACAATTGCAGCATGACTTTAAGTCTAAATTGATTTTGCCAACAGAGTAAAAGTGGGATTCTTTTAAAACATTCCAATAATGTAAAGTATTTAAAATGTAATGTCCTGTTAATGTACCTAAAAATTAGACTCTAGGTCATCCAATAAGAGTCCTGCTTACAGTAATACGGCCTATGTAATATGCAATTATCTTGACAATAGTTTTATTTTTCAACAATTTTGTCATAAAACAGCAGTAAGATACAATGAATTTGATTCATTTTTTGTGTGTGAATCATTTAATAGGCCATTACATCTACTATATTAGACTCCATTCTCCTTTCAGAGCTTTTCATTATAAGGCTGTCTTTAATGGAAAGAAGTTTAACCTTCCCTCCCAGATAGATTGAACCCCATAACAGTGTAAACATTCTCATTATAAAATAAAATCCCCTTCCCCAAGGGCAGTGCTATAATTATGTTGCAGAGCATCGTATGAATGTTTCTCTTCAGAAATGCTGTCTCATTCTTGCTCTTAAGTTTTTATCATTTTCAATCAATAATATTTTAAATTATAGTTTAATAAAATGCATATGATCTAGTTAAAAATTTTTTTGAAGTTATTTTAATCAACTTGGAGAAGAAGTCATCAGTAAAATTGCTGTTGATTTATAAATAGGATAATTAGAGGCTTTCCTTCTAAGTACTGTTCACTGGCATTGTGGCTGTTTTTATTGCCTAGTCAAACCTCTTCATTCAATTTTAAAATTGCCTTTTGAATGAACTGCACTATGAGCTTGCCAAATAGTGTCACCGTTAATACTTTACCTCCTCTATTTCATTGTCCAGTCTGCAAATGCACAATAAATTGTTTGATAAGGGGGTCAATGAGGTTGTACTAGTTTTTAAGTGAATTATCACCAAACAGTTCAGATTATGTCACACGCTTATTGTTATGGTAGGGCTGTGTTTAAAAGATAGCAAGCAGCCTAGTACTTCGGTTCATCCCACACTGTTCCCTCAAGAACATATCCTGAACAAAGCAAGACCCTGTGGTTCTTCAACAAATTGCCAATCTTTATATCGAGAGGAAAGAGACATGCCATCTTCAGATTTGTAAACTTCACCCCTCGTGAAGGGTTCACTGAAAGTGACAAACCTACCAGCTTCCTAGTTTAGGCAGAGACAGCCCGGTTTCTAAGAGAATGTGTTAGAACAAAGACTTCAGATGATTATCTCAAGATAATAATTTTGTAAAGATGCCAAAGGAAGGAAGTATTCATTGGAAGGCCTGAGGACCATATGTTGCTCCTATGAAAATGCACAGGCGATCAGTGTTCTCAAATACGTAGGTAGCGGTTCTAGGTCCCTAGGTGTATGCACTCCTTGGGTGTATAGTGTATAGAGGCACTTTTTCCCACACCCTGACTTGTAGATGCAACCGGTCACCTCTTCTCGGGGTGACTTCTGTGAGAAGGAAGTCAGATTTTTTTTTTTAATCGCCTGTCTTTCCGCTTATGCAGAATGGGTGAGTGTTTTTGAGAAATGCAAAAGGCAAAAGTAAGAAACTTTGGGCTTGTTGCGTCTAAGAGCAAGTCTGTTTGTGTGTGTCTCTCCCTTTGTAACAGAAGGAATGTTTCTTATGTTTCTGTCTTCAGACAGTTGGCACACATTTCATCTCAGCAGCTGCTTTCTCTTAAAGTGCAGTAGAGTGTAGGACTGTAGTGACACCAGCATTAATACTTCACATTCTGCTATCATATGCTGTCACTGGGAAATATGGATCTAGGTTACATGTGTTTGCAGACTTTGTACTGCTGAATTATGAAAGCTGACTCTGTTGGAGGATTGTGTTGTATTCAGAGACTGTGAACTGAACAATAAATGAATGCAGTGGGCTGTTGAGAAAGCTATACCGTGCTCTCCTTTTGGGGCCTAATGGAGCCCGAGCTTTAAAATTTAGAAGTGCCAAATTGCACCGGAGAGTCTCTTAAGATAAACATCTGAATAATTTTGTCAAGAGGCGTTTATATGTGCTAGCCTTTTTTTTTGATTAAAATTTTTTTGATTCTTTTTTTTTAATCGAGAGTTGTGTGAATTGTTGCACTTCAGATACATAAAACAATAAGGCACATTACAAAAGATCAGGGAAAAATATTTTCCCCTTCAGATAAAAATTTGCAAAGGAAATTGTTAAAATTGCTTACTGTGGTGGTAAAAATTTAAATCATGTTTTAGACTTTATTTCTGTTTTAAGTAAAATTACAACAGTCAGGACACGGCTAGTAAGATCACAGCCATTCTTTTTGTCTTTGCCTCTGAGCTACGTCTGCACATGCATGCACACGCATGCACACATGTGAGTGCAGATATATACATATATGTGTATTAATTTTTGAGATTATTAGTAAAATTTTGTAAAAGTAATTGCTGTTGATTTATAAACAGAATATTTAGAGGTTGGTGAGTTACAAAATATCATCATAATAACTCATAAATGAACACACTTGAGTAACGTGCAAGGTGAAAACACGTGTATAGACCAGCAGCTAGAGGTATAGGCCACAAAGGAGACTTGATCCTGAGAGGCTACGTTTAATACTGTGAGTGGGATGGGGGGTGGTATTTACTGGCCTTCATTCCTTTGATGTCTTTTTAAATTTTACCACAGGTTAATTTGGTTTGGGTCATTTTTAAGTTTATTTACGGACTAACTTTTGGAATTGACTTGAAATTTCAGGTACTGGGGCAGAAACCTTTTTTGACCTCTGCTGTTTCCTTTGAAAACTGCCTTGACAGTCGTCTCCTAACCTAGGAGCTACCCATTTACTTCCATTTTTGCACTACCACGTACCAGTTCTAGGTAGCTTGAACTACTTTTATTTAGAGAACAAAAGGTCTTAAAGTTGTGAAAATGCAATTTTATGAAAATTTAGGGTTCTGAACCTTTGCATCATCTTAAGTTGTGAAAATGCAATTTTATGAAAATTTAGGGTTCTGAACCTTTGCATCAGTTATTCATATTACCTAGTTTTGCTGTTTGGGAGAAAACAAGCTTTCTATCTTCCTGGCAAGCTACTGATCACTGTTGATGACAGTGTTGTTCACTTACATGATGTCAAGGACGAATTCGGATTTGTTTTGAATTTTATTCTGTTTTCCTCTTACTTTTCCTGAGAGTCAGCGTCAAATGAAAGATACCCCGTGTCTTCAAATCATGCGAACAATTTGCCTTCTTCCTTCTCGTTTTGCCTGTTAAGTGAGCAAACTGGTTGCCATGACAAAAAGAGGTGCTTACACTCGGACCCTGTACAAATGATCATGTCAGTAGTTTGGAAGGATCATGTTCTAACTGCCCTGTGGCCACTGATGCCACACATCCTGAGTGTGACCAGATACGTGGCATTTGCTTGCTCTTCTTCCTTGCAGAAGTTGAATCCTAAGTGGCCCTTTTAAACTTGCCTTCAGTGGGAGAGTGCACCTCGGGCAAGCCCTCCTCTCCACGTCGAGAAGGCAAAGCCCAGGGGCTCGCTTTCTGCTGCTGCCATTTGTGTGTTTCCGACGGTCGTGCATGTAAGGTGTTCCTTTGAACACCGCAGCTATGGGACAGAGCGCTCTCCTAGCATTTGGGCCCAAGAAGTGCTCTGCAGTGCGTTCCAGGCCATGACGACTGTCCACTGGAGTTTCATTCTCTGTCTGCCTGGAATTGGTGTCACCTATGGAAACTTTAACGACGTATGTCAAAAAGAAGGGCTCTTGCTGAAAACAGTGCCGTCTGGGTTTCGGATCTAAAATGCCGCCATTAGCTGATTGCAGAAACATAAAACACATCAACAGTTTTGGCAGTAGAATTAAACGTGTGAATGGGTCGAATGAAAGGTAAAAGCTGCACTTTTCTCTCTTAGTCACGGTTCTATGCAATTGGGGGCCATTAAATACCGTTTATGTGGTCCCACTACTACTTCTTTGTAAAGCGGCAGTGACCTCAGGTTTCCTTGGTGTTTCTTTCTCTTCACCACAGCCGTCCTTATTGAAGAAGCCGTCCTTAAATAAAACTTCTGAGAGTGCCTTCCAAGATCAAAACACACATAAGGAGCCAGTACTTGAGACCTTGACAAGAAACACTGAATTGTGGTTATCCCCGTGCTTGATTAGGGTAGGATGGCTTGGAGGTGGAAGTATATTTTCGAGTATGATCAGTGAAAGCCATGCTTTTAACTTGGGAGTGCATCGAACAACTTCTGGGTTAGCTATGCAGCATTCCCTTTTGCTATTTACCCTGCATTTCTCCCAATATGTACACGTATTCAGACTGCCGCTATAGCCAACATCTTTGGCTGGTGATTTAGCTTCGTGTAAATCGTATTATTTTTCAAAAGTTTCATGTAGAATTCTTCATGCTTGGGAGAATAAGAATCGGCGAGAAAACTCTAAATTGTAATTATCAATTATAATCAATAAGGTAAATTCGGTGTCTCTTCCACATTGCTTATCTCCTCAAAAGTTAATTGCACTTTTCAACCACAAATGTTGGCAAAACTTGAGCTTTTTACTCTTTGCAACATAGCATATGTCAAAAATATCTGTACTTCAAGGAGGAAACTAAGGCAGAAGTGATTGGATAATTTGGTGGTGTCAGAGAGAGTTAAACTTCCCCTTTATTGAGGTAATGATCATGGTTTATGATGGCTGGTTCTGTGCCCATCTATAGCCCCTGACACATTTTTGGAGAGCATTACTTCTACTCTCTGGATATGATTTAAAGTGCTTGCTGTAGTGAAAAGAACTCCGGGCTAGTGGTTGGAGTTGCGGCCCTGTTACTAACTAGCTGTGTGTGTGGTCAGGCCCATCGTTTCACCTTTCGCGACCTCAGTGTCTGCATCTGTAAAATGAAATTGTTGAACTAGATCTTATCTCAAGTCTTTCTGAGTTTAAAGATTCTGTCATTTTATATTTCTGATTAGAACTTTGGTTCTGTCACAGTTATGTAAGATTAAAAAAAATTCACGAATTCCAGAAGTTATTGTTTATCTTTAATCATCATCATCCCAAGCAGGAAAGCTAAAGTATTTTTCAGTTTGGGTGGAAAAAAATGATTTTTAAAATGAGATTGGAAAGTGCTCTATGTTCTTCAGTTTGCATCGGTAGAACAAATAGAGGTTGGAATGTAGATTTAATAAAATCAGTCACAGGTTCATATGATTTTTGGCTTTTGCTTTTCCCTTACTCTTCAGGCAAATAGTTCTGTACATTATTGTGTAAAGTTGATTTTGTAACTTATCTCTCTAGATAAAATTAAAGGTAGAAGACCCCTCCTTCCCAGTCCTGCTCCTAAACCGTTATAATCACATATGCCAGTATTTAAACATGTTCAACATTTTTATTGTTTATATTTACATTTGAAAAAGAGACTGTTATATTCCCTCAGGCTCATAGTTCTTTCATGATCATTTAGTCTTAACGCAAATCAAAGAGGAGCAGGTTTAGTGCCCATGGGTATAGTCACAAGTGGTTCTTGAATTAGGTGGCCAGGACCTGATTATTATTCCCAGCTCTACCACTAATGACCCATATTAACCGAACAAAGTTTCAGCCAGTACAGAACTTCAGTCTTCTCGTTAAGAGAATGGAGGTGATATCCCCTTTCCTCACCTAGGGCACAGTGACTTTCATATTCCAAGTATTTAATAGATGTGTGCTTACCTCAACCAAACGGAGGTGTGCAAGTTTGGTCCCAAGTTCTGCTTTTTCTTCCTGCTTCTGCAGGGCTGCATCTTCATGGTTGAGGGTTAGGCGATATGATTTAAGGTAATATAATTCTTTAGCAGTCCTCTCTGTGGGTTAGCTTGAATCTTCCGTTCAGTTGAGGTGGCAGCTTTTGTATCTTTCCTTAACAAGACAAACATTTGTTCAAACATAATGCTCTCCGAAGTTGAGCTGGTTTCGTTGGAGTAGGAACAGCAAGCCTACCCAGTTGCTTTCTCCTTGCCTACTTCTACCATCATACCTTTATGTGAACCCCCACAAAGGGCTGCCCAGAATTTCTTGGGCTCTTGTAAACAGAGTTTAAAAATCTGTCATCCATCTGTAATTGCGCACTGAAACCATTTCTTCAGAAAGCCATACTTTGTAGAAAGGCTCCCTTGACATTGGGCTAGAACATGCTTTCAGTGCACCACCTTTCTATTACAGGAGAGTAGAGAAGATTGCTTGCTGAAGCTGTGTTAATCGGCATTTTAGTTATAATTACAGGAATTCCATTTATATAGATGATCCTTTTCTTCATTCTTAAAGGTTAGAGTCCAGAATTCTACATTTTTATAGTGCGTTTGAAGTATGTTGGGTCACCATACATAGTTGTCCATTTGGATTGGCTGTGTTGTTATCAAGTTGCAATTTCCAATTAGCTTAAAGAGATCAGATAATTTATGCATACAGTGTTGTTTGACGTTAATAAAGGTTATCCCTCTTGGAGGATCTCACCAAGGGAAATCAGTTTTAATGGCTAGTTATTTGAGTCTAGGCAAAGGTGGAGAAATGTGGCCACAGAGCAAAACTTGTAATGTTATAAAATCCTGTGTGTCTGTGTCAGGATGTTGCAACTAATTATTAAGCTCCCTAGAAAAGTCAGGATTTTGGCATGCCCTCCTCTCCCCACAGAAGGCAAGAGGATGTAATGCACATTCCTAAGTGCCTCATCAATAATTGTTTTCATTAACCACCAAAGGTAGTATCTGTAGGACTAATAGAAGTAAAATCTGTGGTCACTAAATTTAAGAGTCTTTTAAACTTTAAAAAACTATGAGTCTTTTAAACTCTAAAGAAGTTGTTTTTGTTTTGTTCCCCAACCCCCATCCCTGAACAGAAAAGCATTGTTGTTAAGCCAGACAGAGGCCCTAAACCTGTTATGGGCATGATAATGACTGTCCCGAGAGAGACCTGATATTTAGACTTTAGGCTCCATTATCTTTGATGTCTGATCCCATGTCATGGCTTACTAACAGGTTTTGGAGGACAGGCCATCTTCGTGGGGCTATGGAATAACAAGTCCTGTTTGGCTTCTGCAGCCTTGCTTGAAACTGCCTTGCCTGGTGCAGAGCTGTGTTCTGCCTGGCAGCTGCTATCAGAATGTTGAGTGACCTTGAACAAGTCAAGTCACTTAAACTCCAAGTCTCTGTAAATGAGAAGGTGGATGAAGTGATCACATTCAGTTTTAAAATTCTGTGCATTTTTATAGTAGTGTAAATAACTGAGAATATGTGTGCTCTCTTTTGAGTTATTTTGGTGAGAAAGTAGGATTGTTTTTACACAGATGCACACCTCCTCACGCATACTGACATCCCTTTATGTGGGGGTGTGCTACAGTGAGACCAAAGGATTAGCGCAGCAGGTGATAGGGACAATGCGAACTATACTCCTTTTTCTTCTTGTTCTGGATATCAGATCCTTAGTTTTCTTCTACATAAAACTGATCAAGCACACAGCAGAGTAAATACTAAGTCTCATTCTTGTTCATCCATAGCTTGAACTTGGATTGGTGGTGTTCCCTCTCTGATCCAGAGTTTTTAGATGCGTGGCATTTCGTGTGAGCAAAGAAATAAACAGACTAAAAAGGTTGTAGAAAATTGTAGATTTAGTAGAATCCCTGAGATGATTTACTTTAGGGCTGGGTTTAGAATGGCAAACAGATGCAAGAGCTTTTCCTGGCCTTTGTTTTCGGAGTTGGCTGTGCCCTGGCCGGAGGGAGGGAGACCTAGATTCTCTCTGTACTCCCCCACCCTCTCGCCCCAACTTTTTTGTGAACTTCTAGGATTCTTTTTCAGACTTAGGATATGTCTTGAAAAGATTTGTTTGATTTGAAGAAGGTGTGTCCAGAGAATGATGCCATATTATCTTGTATTATTCATTTTATTAACTTTCCACTGTCCAAGGCAGGAGGACAGAGTACTGAATCTGGCATAGCCAACAGTTAACCTCCCAGAAATTTGGAGAAAATGTTCGGCCTTTCATCCCCCCTAGATGGCCATTAGGATGAAGCCTTTTTCTGGGAGGAGGTCCAAAATCATCTCCGATGTGTAGGTTTTGGAGATTATTCAAAAGGGCTGCTCCACGGAATGTGAGATATTCCCAAGGTCAAATCAGTTTATTTAGGCAGAATTATCTGTAAACTACATGAAAAGGAAAGAGAGAATCCATTTCTATAAACTTTAACCTTTTCTGAAGACATGTTCCCAATCTAAAAAAGGTTCGTAGTTGTGAAATAGAAAATCCTGTAAGTGTTAGCATAATGTGGATTAATTTTAAATAATTAATTGATAATATACTTAATAAAGAAAACAAGTTTCTTTATTAAAAATTAGCAATTTATTGTGTGTGTGTATATATATATATATATATATATATTCCCCCAACATTGATAGCCCTTCAAGTGGCAGAATAAATGTTCCCAGGCTTATATTCCACAAGAATGAGAAAAAAATACTTTATTTAAGTAAGTTTCTTTTTAATGCAGCAAATTTAATGTCCTTTTCAAAAGAGTTTTGTTTGTTTAATTGTAGATTTTTTATTTGTTTTCCCATACCTGCCATTAGATCAAACCGGAGAGCTTTAAGCTAAGGACTTTCACAAAGTCCTGTAAATAACAACCCTCTCTTCTCATTTAAAGCCAGCAGGACATCCCATCATGACTACCTCTTAATTAGATGATATTTTGATCTGTGTTCCTATTCATTAATGCTTTGTTTTCTAGTGTCATGTCAGGGTACTATTTACCCACTAATACAATTTTGTGACATATTCCTAGGAGAGCTGGACCAGAGGAGATTCTGTTTGGCTGAGGCTTTCCACTATATTGGTTGACATAATTTACAGATTAATATGTGAGTGAAATCTCATAATGCTGGAAAATCCTTAATTTTAAGAAGTAAAGAATTTTTAAGAGAAGCCTATTAAATATTTAATAGGAAAAAAAAAAAAAGACCGACTTTAATACACGGACCATCTAACTTCCAAACCATTTTGACTGCATCTCCTGTTGCTGAGATGGTCCATTGTCTTAACGCTGCACTCACTGCTGCCGCTTCTGCAGTTCTGTGCTTGCTATTTTTTCTAATATTTAATGCACCACATTTTATGTTCCTCCTTTTATTTCATTTTATGTTGTATTGCGTTATGTGTTTCACCGTAGGATCTAAATTGGGGAAGGGAATCCTGCTTTGTCCTTGCACCATAATGAAGATAGAGTTTGTTAATATAAATGTAAACTGCTGTCTTAGGTGCATCATCCCATGAAGACTGTTTCATAATTGAATATGTTGGTACTAGATACATTTAGAAAATTACAGTCCCTAAACACCTACTCAGAGAGAGAGATGAACTTAATGGTTTGTTGTGTACAGTTTCATTTTAAAATATTTTAGAAGGATGATTTGTAAGAATATGTACAATGCAGAGTAATGATGGTAACAGTGGAACCATTAAAGGGAAATATATACAGCAATTACATTCAACATTTATTTGGATCTTTGTTCTTCGAAAGTTAGATATTTTGGAGGATTTCAAAATATGGGTGTAAAATTAGATCAGATTGAGAGCGAGAGAAATAAGTTTCCAGAAGCATGTTACGGACACATTACCTACTTTAGTAAACATAACTATAAAGTGTATTGCTTTTTATTAAATTATCTGCCTTCACAGAGCAATAATACTTTTAAATGTATATCGAGTGTTAAAAATGATGGGAGGACTGCAATTGGAAATCCACTTTCCTCATTTTTCTAAGTGAAATGGGGGAAATGTACATGAAGACATCTTCAGTTAACAGTGCAAAAGATTATTTTAAATAATGGAATTTGAAAAATAGATGTCCAGTAGGAAATGTGTGCAGCGTGCTGACGGTTAATGCTGCATGGCTCAAGTTCTTATTTGTTAATATCTAAATGTTTCATGTTGACAGAAATATTTCAGAAGCATGAAATATTTGGAGCAAAAAGGTACTATACTCAATGATTTTATAATCAAAATTTATATGTGTGGGGGTATAGCTCAGTGGTAGAGCATTTGACTGCAAAATTTATATGTGAGCAACTCTGGCTTTTCAGACTTCACATTTGCATAAAAATAGTGTGTCAAACATGTTATTATTATTATTTTTTTTAAGTAAGCTCTATGCCCAGTGGCGGGGCTTGAACTCATGGCTCTAGGAACAAGGGTCGTGTGTTCTACTGACGGGGCCTGCCAGGTGCCCCAAACCTGTTATTCTTAATGTTTCTCAAACATAAATGTACCTCATGATAGTTCACAGGTATTTCAAGAACGGAGCTTTGAGATTATTTTTGTTTTCCGAGATATACATAATGTGACTGTGATTTCAGGTCATACAATTCCTTGTTCAAAGAATGACTCTGTTCTTCATCTTTGCAAGCTACCCACTTCAGAAAACAGAGTTAGGTTTGAGAATGAAGGAGATACTGCTTAGAAGATAGGTGCACGATACCCTTTCCACGCAAAACAAAGACAAAAACAAAAAACAAAAAGAAACATTACATTGACCACACATTTAAGAAACAAAGACCCACCAAAGTTAAGCATTTGCCCTTTTTAAAGCAATGCTTCTGGAACCAATTCTTTGGGAAACTTAAGTGTGGTCCGTGCTATCTAGATAATAGCCTGAGAAGAGAAGGAGGGAAGAGTCGGCTGTAGGGATGTGTCGTGCCTCTCCGTAGTTAACCTAAGATGGTCACTTGGATCTTAGCTGTACTTGCCATATTTAAAACTTGTGAAAAATAGGGGTTAAAAAGGCTGAATATCTTTGTACCTTAATGAGAGAACGATTGCTGTAATAGTATCCAAGATAAACCAGTATATTAGGAACACTAAATGATAAAGGGTGATAATATGCCATTCTTGAGACTTCTTGGCTCTTACCTAACACATCAGAAAGTGATTGTTGAATTTTAAATAGCCATACAAATGGATGACATAGAAATTTAACTTTGCTTTGACCTTATTCTAATTCACAAGATGACTGCAAAATGACTTTGTTGCATCTGAATGTATGCTGGATGCTAAATCACTCCAGAGTATAAAATCTTTGTTTTGGCATAATGTTGATGCATAAACATTTGTACCCCATACTAACCCTATAAACATCACAATCCATCAGTACAATTACAAAAAAGATTGTTTGTTTTCACACTTAAAGCAGACATGAAATAGAGTGTCCTTAACTTAATCACCACCTTGATTTACCACATTTGCATATATTTGCATATTAATTGGACTACAGATTAAAATTGGTTTTGTAATTTTAATTAAGTGTCCACAAAGGTAAATGATTAGAACTGTTTAAAATACATTCTGACATAAATAGCAGTAAAAGCTTTTGTGATGATGTTTTTGTGGAATTACATTCAGAAAGTGGCCTTTTTATGATAGTAATTTTAATCTTAAATAGAATTATACAGTCAAACAGAACTGTGGATTCATAATCATTTTTTTCAAGATTCATTTAATATTTTGCTGATTTGCAGCACTTGATGAAAATGTACTGTAGGTTTAGCTGATTGCAAAATTAGGCCTCTAGAGCTGATAAACTGAGGGTTTAAACCCGCAGTCTTTAGATGCCTGTCATATGTGCTTGAAATGTATATCTCATTCTCTGTGTGTGCGTGTGTGTGTGTGTTTTAATGGAATCAACCCATATAACCTTTTTAATGATATACCCTTTAAAAAGAGAGTCACCTTAAGGGACCATCATATTCCCAGTTTAAATTAGGGAACATATAAAATGTTTAAAGGTCTCTTTGGCATATTATTCTGGTACCCAGAAGAACCATCTTGGTGTTGACATAGGCCAAAATGCGCCGCCTTAATAACAGGTCATCCTCCCCAGTGCATCCCCATGGGGATGGTACTCACAGCATGAACAAGATAATTGTTAGGAAAATGCACTTTTTTTTCTCTTGAAACCCAGGATACTTAACGTGTGGCATGTGCTTTCTGTTATACCAGACAGAAAATTGGTTTTACCAGAAGGTTACTGGATGCCTAGCACCCCCTTCTTCCAGCTGGCATTTTCCTGTTTGGATCATTTTAAATGTTGGATCCTGAAACCCTCCCCACTCCCAGCTGCCACCTTCTTCCCTGGCGGTACCCTAGACTCGGCTCCCTAATGCTTCCTTGCACCCAGCTGCCTCTCTGCCTGGCTGCTGGCTATTTAGAATGTGATGGGGAAAATAAGCCTTTCCCTACTAGTCACCTCTGAACAACTTGTAATTGGATTTTTTGTAATATGATGTCCTTACATTTGCAAAAAAATCCATCAAATTTGTTTCCCTTTCTAAATATTGAATACTCGTGTGTGTCTGCCTGTGCGTGTGGGTGTGCGTGCACACACACCCACATGCACGCACACACACACACACACACATACACACACACACTTTATAGGTTTATGAGGAACAAACCAGTCAGACTTTTGACTCTGCTAAATCAGAAGAAGAGAGACGATTTCTTCGAAATAGACCATTGCATATTAATTTTTAAGAGTCAATTTTTAAAGCCTTTTATCCTGCCATATTACAAAGAGCAAAAGCTTGGGAATGGGCCAGGCCTACTTTCAAATCCCAGTCCTTCTATTTCCCAAGTGTGCCATTTGGGCAAATCATAGTAGCTCTATGTAACCTCAGTTTCCTCTTATGTTGAATGAAGATTAAAAAAACTTCCTTCATTGGGTTATGAGATTAAAGTAAAATGATGAATGTGAAAGCATCCAGCCAAGGCGGTAGCATTGTAGTTGGTACAAGTGGCTAAATTCAGAGTATAATTTCGAAGGTAGAATAGACCAGATTTCCTGATGAATCGGTTGTGAGGTATGAGAAGAGGGTGACTCTAAAATGTTTGGCTTGAGCCAGTTAGGCCTCCCCTAAATTGAAGGATAGGAAACTATGGCAGAAACAGATCTGGAGGGAAAAATCAAGTCTTGGATTCAGATATGTTGAGTTTGAGGTATTTTTCAGATATAGAGAAGGCAGCTTACTTCAATTGGAAATTATTTTGCATAATAAAATCTTAACAGGTGTTTGTGTGTGTGTACATGTGTGATCATATCTTATGCAAACTATGCTTTTGGAAAAGGATAGATAGATTCAGAATTCTCAATTACATTTCAGCACCATTTTGAAATTGTCTAAATTTAATATTTTATTATTGACATTCCTTCAAAGATTTGTAGAAAAGAGATTTAGATGTATTTTTTAAATTATTCTCAGTGTTTCTGGTTCTGCTCTTAGGTTTGTTTCACTAGTTGAAACAAAGTTTTTATGTGAAAGTTTTATTGGGCAATATGATATCCCAATATATGATCCAGAAAGTACAGTAAAAAGCAGAAAGGAAGTACCAAACACTTCCCATAGCTTTATTAGTTCAAAGATCCTGAACGAAATGCTCACCAAAAAAGAAAGCAAAAAAGAAAGAGAGAGAGCATATAAGGACAAAGAGTAAAGAATGAACGAAAGGAAAAGAGAAAGATCCTTGAAAGGAGTTTATAAGAATCACAGCATACAGAAAATAGTTTCAGCTTCAAGATTAGCATTACTCGGTGCCCTTTCCCGAACTTGACCTCCCTGAACTTTAAACTTGAGAAAGTTTGTCTTCTCTGCTCCCCATTCTCATCACCATCATCTTCTCAGCTTTGCTTGCCTCTGCTTCTTTGTATCTATCAATCCCTACCCTTTGCAACATGTCTCCTTTCTGGAACACTCTTCAATATTCACAGTATACATTACAATTTATAAAGACTATGAGAAGTCTTGCAAAAAAGAAACTAGTTTTATTTTCTTTTACTCAGTGTATTAGTCACGGTCCTGGCAAGAAACATATGGCACACTCAAACTTGTAACTTGAGGAAAATTTAATAGGACTTTTTATAAAGTCATGGGCAGAGTTTAAGGAAGGCATTGAGGTGTTGTGCGGTATTCTGGATCTAGTAACAATGCTATCATCCCTGGACCTGAAAAGGCAAATGGAAGGAGAAATTACTAGAACCTGAAGAGGCTCAACAATCTATGCCCTTCCAAAGCCAACTGAATGCAACCTATTAGAGAAGGAGAAGAACAAATACCTCAAAGTCTCTTGTCTGTTTCTCCAGTTGGCTGAAACCAACCAGGACCAGAGGGTTAGGGAAGCCTTTAAGGCAGCCCCTTTGGTTCACCTTCCAGGGGCACAGAGCAGGGTCAAGACAGGTAGAGAGTGAATCTAGAGGGCCACCTAGAAGATAATCCAGTATACTTCAGGCTTTCCAAATGTTTTTCCCAATAAAGCTCTCTTTTGGTTTATTTGTATGCTTGTTTTGTTTTGATTGGAGTCGATTTGACACCTAAGAACTATGTCCAGGGGTATTAGCTGTTTTGTTCAATACAATTTAGAATATTGATCTAAGCAGTGGTCCTAAAATGGAGGCCACTGTACTTGCCTAGCAAAGCAGTTTTGCTTTTTAAAAAATTAAGCCCGAGTATCTTTGGCTGGGATATCACCCCCCCAACTTTGACATTTACCCACCACTTTCTGTTATGTTCATGCATTAAGGCAGCACATTTACGTTATTTCCTGGACCTAAAGTCATTTGAGCTATTGGCACTTGCCCTGGATTCTGCCCCGCTCCCTCCTTCTTAATTCCTCATCAAAATGTACCTATTCCAGGGCGCCTGGGTGGCTCAGTGGGTTAGGCCTCTGCCTTTGGCTCGGGTCATGATCTCAGGGTCCTGGGATCGAGTCCCGCGTCCGGCTCTCTGCTCAGCAGGGAGCCTGCTTCGTCCTCTCTCTCTGCCTGCCTCTCTGCCTACTTGTGATCTCTCACTGTCAAATAAATAAATAAAATCTTAAAAAAAAAAAAACTACCTGTTCTGGGTTCCATTTTCAGTGGACCCAGTTTTCCTTAGAGAATCCAATAAATCTATGTTATTATAAAAATGGTTATTGAAGGCTTAGTGTGTCCTTTTCCTTGGGTAATGGAATTTCAAAAGCAACTTTGAATTTCAAAAGCAACTTTATGGAGATCCTGCTACAATGCCCTCCCCACAAATTTCAAAATAATGTGACGTTTTTTCTTTTGCTTCACAAAATGCACAAAATACATGGTGTTCTACATGTAAAGTTGGCCCTAATCATTTCTATTTGGCTGTTACCGTGCCTGTCTCCTACCTCTATATGGCTAAATAAAGAGAATATGTGCATTTTCCTGGAGAACAACACACTTTGAATTCTCCTCAAATGCAGGTTCCCATGGATAACTAGCTGGAGGAGAAAGAGAAATGGCAGGCTGAGCTCACAGGTAAAATCCCATTATGGGGACCTCCAGGAGACAGTACACAAGGTTGTCTTATAATACTCAAATATTATTCTAGCGAGTAGTGTTCTAAGTAAGTTTAAGATACCATAATAATTCAGAAGAAGTGTTCTTTCTATCCAGATTGAACATCATCAGTCTGCTTCTAATGTACCAACCACAGCCCCTGTACTTTTAGAATGTGGGTACCACAGAATGAATGAAATCTCATGTTGTTCCTTATCTTTTGCCAGAATCAGCTACATCAACTGCTTTTATTCTTTTATTCTTTCTTCTATAAAATGCCTCTGTTTTTATTTTCTTCTGTTCCTTGTTCACTGTGGCTTTGGAATTAGGTTTCCTCCTTGACAGGTCAGTATTTTTGTATAATGCTTCAGTGAAGTGTCAGGTGCTGATTTTCCCTTTTTTATTTATGCATGAAGACTAAAAAAGGGACTCTTACTGAGTAATGAAAAATTATTTTTATAATAAGGTCAACAAAGCATTATTACTGTAGGTCATTGGCCAGGACTCAGAAACGTTTTAATTATAGTATATTTCCTTCAACAATAATGACATTTGGCCTGTGTTAAATTTCCCATTAGCTTCTCTGCCTGGTTTTCATTAGGGGCACCCTGAACTCAGGGCTTAGATGTTAATTTTCATGGAACTTGAATGTTTTATTCACGTTACTGAGGTACATTGGTCCTCTTCCTAGAAGTTTTGTTGTCAGGGAATGGTGAATTCAAGAAGTTTTCAAAGGTATGGAAGTAGTTTCAACTCCTCAAGAGCTATCAGGCATTTTTCTTTGTGTTTTATTTTATGGCTTAGCCTCTTGAACATCAGCTACTAATCAAAGTTTCTTAGATTTTGAGGCGTTTTCTAAAATAAAAGTAAGCTGCTGTGAGATATTTTTAATACTCAAAACCAATATTGTAACTAATGTAGATTTTATGCTTACTCATTTCACATGTCAGAATTCCACTGATAAGATCCCAAGGAATTTTATCAACCCATGTTTCCTCTTGATAAATCAAGTTGGTGTTTAAGTAATAGAGGCATTTGGTACTCAGTGTTTTTAAAAACACAACGACCATGAAGAAAAATACCGAGGATCTCTGGTGGCAGAAAGTTGCAAGTGACAGAAACCCAATTTCAGCGAGTTCAGTCAGATTTCTTAAAGGGGGTGGTCATTTCCTTGATCAGATTTCTGAGTTACAGAGGGCTTTTCCTGAGGTCAGTCAGGGCTGGATGAATCCGCTGAGGCACTGCTGTGAGAGTTACGTCTTTGCCCTTGTCCTTCAGATTGGCGTGTTGCTTAAGATGGCTCTGGTTGTTCCCGTTCTACCTCCTGACAGCAAAGTATCCCACTAGAAAGAGAGCTGTTGACCAGTAACCCTGCCTGGCAAAACATGCTCAAAATGCCTCTAATTGGCTAAAACAACATCCTGGAACCAATTCTAGCAGCCAGGGCTGGATGGGTACTTATTGGACTTCACGTGACCTTTCAGAGAGCCCCTTCCCCACCCTGGGGGAGAGGTTGCAGGAACTGGTTCCGGTCAAGGAGTTGGCTGTTCCTGCACCACATGGCACGAATTTCTTATAAGAAAGAGAGATTCTGTTATTGAGAGTGGAACCAGGAGCAGGTCACTTCTCTCTAACTCTAGGTTTTATAGAGAAATTAAGAAGCATAATTGTTTCTACCTATCTCAGAACTCAAAAAATGTTACCTATTATTACATTGAAATGTTGTTGTAATTTTTAGATTGTTGTTATGATTTATGGAGACAAATTAGAGAGCCCTCAGTAAAATAAAGGTTTTTTGCTATATTTATGCAGAAGAAGGATACTGTCAATAGAATGTATCTCTGGAGGTGAAATGGATAACTAAGCATAGAAATAATACAAAACTGCTAACATTTCAAGCTTACCCTGTGCAAGTTCTGTTTTAAAAGAGTCACATATATTAACTCTTATACATGTTGTGTTTATTAACCAAGTTCTAGAGTCAGATGACTTGGGTTTGCACCCCACAGCTTTCAGGTCATGGGACCGAGGGCAACTGTTTAACCTCTATATGTCTCAGTGTCCCCGATCTGTGGAACAAAAGCATTAGTAGTAGCTACGACTTATACTTTATAGTGAGGCAAAGCCTATCAGCACCTGGGACATAAGCAGCACTCCAAGAATGCTAGCAGAGGAGGAGATTTTTGTCATTTGTTCTTACCTTCATCATCACACATTATTATCTGCTAATAGAGTCAACCAAATGATTCAGTGATAATTTACATTTAGGATTAAGCATATAGCTTTACTGACTGGAAATTTAATTTATAAATATTTCTATATGTGTGTGTGTGTGTGTGTGTATATATATATATATATTTTTTTTTTTTAGGCCATCTAATTAGCAGGGCAATTCAAAGAAAATGCAGAAATCAAAGGAATTCATAGATTCCCAAAGTAGCTTTGCTCAGAAGGGAACCGCAGTAGATATGTAGTCATTCAGATTCTCTTACATTGATGAAAATCATATTGCCTAAAAATATGAATTATAAAAGAAGCGTACAGTTCCTGGCACAAAATAAATACTTTGTTGTCTTGAACTCCTCAATTATAAAAACGAAATGCTGTGGTTTTAAAATATTTTGATCTTATTTTTCCAAATCACACAAGCATATAAATTTTAAATATTCATACTTAACAAGGGCACTATATTCGGAACTATAGCTTCAAGGTTATCAAAAGAACAGTTCACTAAAATAATCTTACTATATGATGATGCAATTGTCCAAAATTATTTTTCAAGTGATTTACTTAAAGGTACTTCAAACCATTATTAAAATGAAAAAAGTCCTAATACTCATATTTTTAGAAGAAATACGTTTTATGTTTATAAACATTTTGAGAGCTGTGAAATGGTAATTGTTAATTGTTTCTGTTTATGTGCTTGGACATTAACAGTTATTTTGGAGTCAAACTCACAGTATTTTTGAAAGCTTAATTTTCAATAATTTTCTTTTCTTAAAAGACAAATCATACAATTTCTCCATGCAGATATGTTCAGTTGAGAATGATGTAAAAATTATAGCCTAGCAAAATAGCTCTTGCCTAAAGAGATTACAGATTCTGGTTGTGGAGAAAGCCATGATTAGGAGAATATTTCGATCTGATAACAGCTTCATCCTTTGGTTTGATTAAGATGCTTAGATTAAGTCTTATACCTACGTAGTCTATATTTATACATTACATATATTCATTATACTCCAGGTTCTTTTGTTTGTTTGTTTTAAGTGGAGCAAAATCCTATAGATCAAAAAGTTGAGGAAATTATTTTCTACTACTTCTTGGGAACAGATGAGATAAATCATAAAATGTAGATATTATTCCAAATAAATAAATAAAAGATGTTGGGCACAGAATGGGCATTCCATTCTGGTGATGGAAACTAAAAATAGTTTAAAATAATTTTCAGTACTGTTAAGAGTTATAAAGTAAAGACTATAGGGTAATAGGAAAAGCATGATGGAGAAGGAGTCATGGTGGTGGTGGCTGTGGTGGTGGTGGGTGGCAGCCAGATTAAAAGATGATCCAGGTAAACCTGTCTGAGCAGAATACACGTCATCTAATACCTGAATGACAAGAAAGCAGTGGGGGGAATAGCACTCCCAGAAGAAGAAATAAATAGGTGGATACATTCTAGGAATGTTAACAGGCCCAGGTATGAAGGGGAGCAGTGTAGGAAACAAGGCTGGTGAGGTAGGCATTGCCTTGTGATGAGTTTAGCTTTGTTCTAAGTTTACTGGGAAGCCATGGAAAGTTGAGTTAGAGTGAAGCATGATTTGATTAACTGGGAGACTAGATAGAAGACTGGCTGCAGGGGTGCCTGGGTGGCTCAGTGGGTTAAGCCTCTGCCTTCAGCTCAGGTCATGATCTCAGGGTCCTGGGATCGAGTCCCACATCAGGCTCTCTGCTCAGCGGGGAGCCTGCTTCCTCCTCTCTCTTTCTGCCTGTCTCTCTGCCTACTTGAGATCTCTGCCAAGTAAATAAATAAAATCTTTAAAAAAAAAAAAAAAAAGAAGAAGAAGAAGAAGACTGGCTGCAGTCCAGGCCAGAGATCATCCTAATCCAAATCCTTCAGTTCTTTCTCTTCCCTAACTATGCCTTCTTTCTTCTGAAAACCCATAGCTCCCTCTGCCTTTATTTAACAAATATTTATGAAGCTAACACAGTGTGCCAGATGGTGTACTAGATGCTCTGATATACAGATGAACGATATGTATTTTTTTCCTGTCCTTAATGGACAGTCCATGTTTGCTTGGGTACAGTTGGAATTAAAGTAGTACCTAAATCTTCTTGGGAAAGATAGGAATGACTTGAGATGAGTCTTAAAGGATGAGCAGAAATTGACTAGATAGACAAAGGGACTAATGAGAAGAGTATTTCAGGAAAAAGAGAAAGTATGAAAAATAGAGGCACAAAAAAAAATTATGACGCATTCACAGACAAATAGTTCTGTGAGTCTGTGATATGTGATGGAAAGAATGGAGAGGAGGCTGGCTGGGCGTTCAGAGGCCATGAGAGCCAGCAAGCAAGACATTTGGCAGGGTAGAAACAAGATCAGCTTTGTTATATGTTGGAGTGTGTTGGAGTTGATGATGTTGACCCGGTGAAAACTGTGAGGTCATCCTGTTGTTGAAGTGACTTGCTAATTGTCTGGACTGGAAGAGATGAAGGGATAAGGATAAGGAATGGAGGAGACTCTGAGACTGGATTGTATGGGGGTGACTGAGAGGAAGGGAGAGAGAAGGTAGAACCTACCTACATTCAATAGGGATAAAGACATTAGAAGAAATGAGAAGCTTTCTTAGAAACAGATTTGAGCTCAAGAGTTAGGCCCAGGAGTACCTCTGGATATTCCTAGTTGGAAGCTGAATTCATGTATTAGAGCTAATCATGTGTTGGAGCTAAAAGTAATGATTTCTAAACTTGTCACAATATAAAATAGAAGCTAGAGGGGCGCCTGGGTGGCTCAGCCATTAAGCATCTATCTGCCTTCAGCTCAGGTCATGATCCCAGTGTCCTGGGTTTGAGCCCCGCATCGGGCTCCCTGCTTAGTGGGAAACTCTTTCTCCTTCTCCCACTCCCCCTCCTTGTGTTCCCTCTCTCGCTGTGTCTCTGTCAAATAAATTAAAAAAAAAAAAAAAAACTTTAAAAAAAATAAAATAAAAGCTAGAAATTGGTGTTATTGAGACTCTAGAGTTCTCAAAAATATTTTTTTTTCTTTTCATTTGAACCAGTACTTAAATTTCCATGACTTTCACTAATAATCTGCACCTGATGATATTGGACCTGCATTCTGGGGTAGCAACAATATGCTGACCCGAGAAAGGACTGTACAGATTGGTATTGGAACATCCCCCCCCCCAACCCCTGAGTGCCCAAACCAACTCATTTCACCTATTGATGTTACCTATTTGGCTCCAATTGACATTGGGGTTTGAAACTCCAGGCAGACTAGGTAGAGTGAAGGAGAATGGGTTCAAAGATCAAAGTCCAAGGGAAGACTGGGCACTGGAAGGGAAAGAGCCTAGGAAGGAGAATAGGAGGAAGCACCTCTAAAGTTTTAAAATTTTTTTTTTCCTAGGTTTTCTCGCTAGATTTCTCTTTATAGCCTTCTCATTGACCTTTGGTAGCCTGCTCTCTGCGGACTATGTAATCTATTTTGTTCATATTAGAAAAGCTCTTCCTAAACACTAGATACTCCCTATTTCCTGTGGCCTGTGAATTGTGTTCCCGTGTGGGAATTTCTTTTCTAGTGCTTATTGGGAAATGTATGTCTTTCCACATACTGAGTCCTAGAAAAAATTCATTTGTGAGATCTGGAAAAAATATTATAATTCTCCTGTAATTATTAAAGCTTTAAAAATCAACCTAGCGCTATTACTGGTTTGAAGAAACCCACACTGGTCAACTTGAAAGTAAGAGCGGGAAGCCCTGGCATATGGGGTTGAAGGTGTGAGTGCTGCTGGGACTGGGCCATGGGGACCTTGAGCTGTCAGGAACATCAGGATCTTTTGGGGATTTATTTAATAGTTTGGTCCTCATAGGAGACAACGTGCTCCCTGAGGGCAAGAATTATATGTCTTATGTCTTGTTTACCTTTAGTATCTTGCCTTTTACACATTTTGGTCTCTCAGTCACCTGATGAATAGCAGGTGATGTTAATTTAAAATAGGAAGGACAGAAGTTTTTAAGAGAATGGATAGACGGATGGATGGAAATGTCCAAGAAATGTTTCTAATGTATTGAAAGTAGGTTTTACAACTTTATTATTTCTAGCAATTTAGTTACCATATAGCCAATTAATTTACCTTAATTGGCAATACGCACACACACACACACACACACACACACACAACACGTTTTATGTTTTTCTAGTCATATAGGGAAATTCAATGTCATGCTCACCTTGGTATTTAAAAACACTTTGTAGGCAGTATAGGTGTTTTAGGATCATTATTAGAAATGGAATCTCACTGCCTTTGTTCAGGTATTACACGAAGGTATAATTTGGGATTATCTCCAGATGGAAGTTAAGCCATCTTAATATAGGAAATTCAGCTCGTTAAAAATGTCTTGAGAGAAGGAGAGAGATTGAGATTCTTTTGCCATTACAGAATGTTTTATTGAAAGACACTGGGGATCGTTTTGTTAAATATTTTGAAAAGTCCTTGGACTCTCAGCACCACCACTTCTCCGACATTTTACTTACCCTGTTTTCTTGGAGATTCTCAAAGCCATGCCTGCTGGGCTCCCTCTGGAAAAAGCATGATTCACCCTAAAGCTTGACCTCATAGACTTCATTCTCCTCATCCTCTTGTGACCCAGTCTACTGAAAGGAAGGACTAGCAGCAGACCGGGCCAGCCCTAGCAGGGAAGGGTGAGGATTTAGATTTGACCGTTTACTCATTCAACTCCTGTTGGGCACTTACTGTTGTACCATGCCTGTTTGGGGATTTAGGGAGGTAGCAACAAACAAAACAAACTCAAATCTTCACCCCAGGGGGTTTCCATTCTTGCGTGATGGAGGGAAGAAGGGACAGAAGATAAACAAGCAAGACTTATGTGAGATAGTGAGGCATTCTATGGAAAAGAATGCTGTGGGAGAGAGGCCCGCAACTCCGAAGTTTTGTGAGAAGCTTTGATTGGCCATCACCTTTTACTGGTAGGTCTTGTGATTCATCCAGTTTGTAGACATGCTTCATTTAGACCACAGTGTTTCCAAAATATCAAACCTGGATTCGCTCTTCACATTTAAAAGCCTTGACCTTTCACATAGAAGTCCCAGATTTCTGGCTTTTCCTGGAAAATCGGGAAGATCTGGCAGAATCCCAGCATCAGCTGACATTGAGTACAGGCTATCCCCTTTGAACATGTCATCATAAAACTAGAGGCCAGTAAAGTTTATCTGTGTGTAATATTACTTATATAATAATAGCACTTACTATGGGTCAGGAGCTGTCTGAAGAATTTGGTGTGTATTGACTAATTTAATCTTCAAAACAACCCTCTGAAGCATGTGGCAAATTGAGGCACAGAGTGATAATGTAACTCGCCCAGGGTCACAAAGCCAGGAAGTGGTGGAGCCAGTAGTTAATCCTGGAAGGTCTGGGTCCCAAATCCCATTCTGGCCTTCACATGAATGCCTCGTTCTTGCTGCCACTGGGTGAATTTCATCCATTTATATTGAGGTTGAGATTCCGGGTCTCTCTAATGACCCAGGCCTTAAGATCTAGAGTAATCCTGAATTTATAGTTAGACCATAGTAGTAGTTCCTGTTCAACGGGTAGGGGGCAGTCCAGTAGTTGATGCCTCCCAACGTTGTGCCCACTTTTCTGCCTCCTGCAGATGAATCCATTCCTTTGGGGCTGGCCCTGCCCTTGTGAGCAGTTCCAGTGAATGCCCCTGTCTCTCTGCCTCACCATGTTTCCTAATCTGCTTCACGCAGTTACCTTGACTTCCTCACAAATCCTGAGATAAGTACAACAGGGCCATGAAAGCTATGCATTTGTTTGAGCAAAATATCCAACACAGAATGAAAAATGAAAGCTAATATCTTTTCATTTTTCCTCTTTTAATTTCTTTTTTTTAAGTCCATTTGACTCATAGGCTAGAACTACTTCTAAAGAAGATAAAAGTCTCAGAAGATTGTGTCTGTTTGTGTACATGCCTGGATATGTGCGTGTGTGTCCATTTCAGGGAGGTGAATGCTTGTCACCACTTAAGTGGTGACATTTGACTTCAAAGGACAAAAAGCCTTCCGTTACCTGTATATTAACAGTGATGAAACTTAGCAACAATAAATATTTAGCAATGAATGAGTCCTCCTTTACCTCATTTACAGACCGATTGGAAGGTTTTCACATCTCAGGGGACTGAAATTTGGCATCTTCTCTGCTAGCCTAAGTTCATTTTTTATCTTCCTCCTTTTCAGAAGTTGTTTCTTAGTTACAGAACATCAAACAAAAGTTGGATGTAGTTTCAAGCTATTAGGGGCCAGTTTTTTTTTTTAATTTTAATATCTATTATTAAACAATAGCCTTCAGAGACAGATATTTATTATAAGACAATATCTTCAAAATTTATATTATTTTCAATCTGTTTGATCAATGGATACCATACTTGTCAACATTATGAGCTCATGAGAAAATTTGGCTTTAAAGAAAACCAAAGAAAGAATGGTCACTGAGTGGCACTACTGACCCTGGGGAGAAGGCTGACATTCTATGTCAGGAAGGGTGGCTGCATCTCAGGCACCAGTTGAGGTACTGGTCCCAGACCAGCCAAGCTCACTGCAGTGCTGATGGGCAGGAGTCAGGACTAGTTGAGGTCCAGAAGCTGTGTCAGCCCCATAGTCCAGGCCAGGTCAGACTTCCAGAGATCATCGTCAGCCTTCTAGTAACAAAAGCAAAAACCCTCACACTCAGCTTATTATTCACCTTGATCTACACCCCTTTCACATTTCTTGATAAAGCTGTGATTTATCTGAGAACAAGAGTGTTAGCGAGATTTTGTTCTTGGGGACCCTGCTCCTCATCAGCTATGTGACGTTGGGTTCACTTACTTAACCTCCGTGAGCTTCTGTTGCAGACCCTTTTGTAATGTGAGGGTGAACTAAATGATCTCTAAGGCACCTGCCCATTCTGATTTTCTGGGAGGCTTTAGAAGTTGGTGGGAAAATAGAATTCCCTTTATAATTTTGCTTTCATAAATATGTTTATTAGAATATAAGCAAAGAACCTTCTCTGTGCTGGGTCTTCAGATCATGGGGCTTGTTTCTTCATCTCTTCTAAGGACCTGAGCTTGGGCAGGGAGATACTGTTTTAACATCATTTTTTTGGTAGAGTGTCTAGAGTGTAGCTCTACCTGAAAGCGTTTGTTTTCTTCTAATCTCTTGAAACAAAACAAGATAGCCTTAATGTTTCTGCACACAGTGATGGGCAAAAAGCTTACAGACCCTCTTGGCCTAGCGTTGGCTAAATGAAGAAAAAGAAGCAACTCTCTTGAACTCGCTTTCCCATTTTGATGATACTGAACCACTGTGCTACGAAGAGGAGCCTGTCATTGGGGACAGAGCCCTGGTTTCAAGTCCTGGCTCTGCCATCCTGAACCTCAGCTTCTTCAATCTGAAAATAAAGATGGAAACACCAGGTTGCCATGAGGCTCTGTAAACTGTGATGCCTCTTTCACATCCAAGGTACTGTAATCAAGCTTTCAGCAAAAGGAGTCTGCTTTCCCCCTCTGAGAGGGGACTCTCATGCTCACGCTCTCTCTCTCTCTCTCTCTCTCTCAAATAAATATATAAATAAGTCTTAAAAACAAAACAAAACAGTACACACATGCATGTATATCCAAAACAAAAGTTCCATGAAGCAATACTACAAGTGATTCATTTTCATGTTTCCTTTTCTCTTTATGTTCTCTAGTTCATTTCTTTTCAGAATGCTGATCATGACCCACTAAATTGATCCGGTCATGAAAACACTGACCTAGCGCACACTTGATCATTTTCTTCTTCCTTGGGAATACCAGAGTTTGGACATGAATATGTATGTGCAGTGTCACTGCATGACCAGAATCCTGTCCCCTGTGCCGAGAGCCCGTGTGTGTTCCTTTAAAATAAAGGAACGAATAGGAGTTTTACAGGCATAGAATTAGGGGTGATTCCAGCTGGGGTTTCTTACTTACTGCGTGACTTTGAGGGAGCTGCCTAACCTTTCTCTATCTCCGTCTCCTCTTTTAAAGAACTCGGGTAATAGTACCTATCTCACAGGATTAAATAAATGTCTGTGCAGTGGTGAACACGAAATAAGCACGACTTTAGCACGGACTTAAATGGTAGCCATCATTAGTCATTTTGTCACCTAGCCTTTGCTCCTCCCTTCAGGATACTCTTTCCGCCCACTCTCAGGTTTGTTTTCTTGACGCCCGCAGTACTGTAATGATCTCCTTGCTGGTTCAGGCACCACACTGATCCATCTTGCATAACAAAACCAGATTCAGTTTCCACAAACAGCCCTGCATCTCACCGCTTCACACTCCTGGTTTCATCCTGTTGTTATTTTCCAGTTGCCATAGAAGTCCTGTAAATCCATTCTTTAACCTGCCATTTCCAACTCCTCTCAGTGATGTCAGCATGACACAGACATTCATTCCTCAGCAAGCTCATTTCCTGAGGGGCTATCGTGTGTTGGCCTGGTCCTGCTTCTGGAGACCCAGCAGTGAACACAACAGTCAACCACCCCTTTGGAGCAGTGAGGACATGGGCGATAAACAAGTGAACATGGCACTATAGAATGTATAATAATAGACATCGGTGTTTATTGTATACTGCATAATACTCCTATACACTAATATATAGTGTATAATAATATATAGTTTTGGTAACTTGGGGTAGTTGTAAGTAATATGAAGAAAAAGAAAGCGGGGTAAGGGAGAGTAAAATGTGAACCTGTTTCACCTCCTTAAATCCTCTTTAGCTAAGGTGATCTCACACCAGCACCGGAAGGCATGTGCCCCCACTGAGATGTGTCTCCACTTTTTCTTTGCCCTTAGGGGTCCTTCTGGCTCTTCACAGCTCTGTCCGAATCCTTCCTGCTCTCCCAAACCTCACACTCACCTCTACTTGCCAATGCAGCATTTGTTTTCTGTCTCAACTACTTTTTTAATTCCACTTTGTATTCTTACGTATATTTATGTGTATTTTTTAAAATCTCTCCAACTAGATTATGGGGAGAAACAGCATGTTCTTTTGTGCAGCTCTTAGAATTCTAGCATGGTACCTTGTGCATGTAATGATCTGGAAAGTGTAGAGTTACTGGCAGGGGTGTTCCCTACCTGCTTGCTAGGGCATTGTTACAACTCAGAGGCAACTTGGCAGTTTCTATCAAAATGTGTGATGTGTGTGCTTTATGACCTAATAATCCCATTTATAGTTGTCTTTCCTAAAGATATGCTAGCATAACATTGAGATGAATGTAAAAGGATGATTGTAATCTTTTGCACTCTTTTCAGTGTAGTATTTTAGAAACAACCTAAGTATCTATTTGTCTAGATTATGATGTATTCATTCACTGGAACACTACATATGCCATTGTTAAAAACAATGAAATTGGTTCATATTTACTGATCAGAAAGATGTCCATGATATAGTTACATGAAAAAAAAAAGAACTTAGGGGGCGCCTGGGTGGCTCAGTGGGTTAAGCCTCTGCCTTCGGCTCAGGTCATGATCCTAGAGTCCTGGGATCAAGCCCTGCATCGGGCTCTCTGCTCGCCCTGGAGCCTGCTTCCTCCTCTCTCTCTGCCTGCCTCTCTGCCTACTTGTGATCTCTGTCTGTCAAATAAATAAATAAAATCTTTAAAAAAAAAAAAAAACAAAAAACTTAGGGGAAAAAAAAAAGCTGAAAAATATGTATGGGGCGCCTGGGTGGCTCAGCAGGTTAAGCCTCTGCCTTCGGCTCAGGTCATGATCTCAGGGTCCTGGGATCAAGGCCCACATTGGGCTCTTTGCTCAATGGGGAGCCTTCTTCCCCCTCTCTCTCTGCCTGCCTCTCTGCCTACGTGTGATAAGTCAGATAAGTCACTCTGTCAAGTGAATAAGTAAAGTCTTTCTCAAAATCAATCAATTAATTAATTATTTAAAATTAAAATAATATGTATACTTGGAAACAGTGAAGGCAAAATAAACTGTGTGTGGTGGGAGATGAGCACACAACTGCACTGACTGAAAGGAAAATGAACCAACTTCACCAATGCAGCCGACTACTCACAAATATTAAGATGTAAATTTATTTAGGGAAAGATTTATAGATTTATAGATTCCTATAAAAGTTAGGTAAACTATGAAAAGTCATTTACTGTTATTTTATAAAGAATAAAGGAGAAGTGGGTTTAAAAAAAAAAAACAGTTGCCCTTTCTGTCTCAGATTTCAAGTTGTGTGTTTTGTAAATCTGTCACCCTTACCATCATCATTATTACTAACATTTTATCGGTTGAATCATACAGGCGTCTCCTCCCAACTATTTTAATACTATCTAAACCGTCTCCACCAAGAAGAAGCCCAGCCAGTACTTGCTTCATGCAATAGTAGAAAACTCATTACCTGCTAAACTGGTTGACTTATTTTTGGACACCTCTGATTATTAGAATTCATTTTACCCTGGAGCCAAAATCTCTCTCCTTATAGCTTCCTTCATTGTTCTTACTGCTTCCCTTTGGGGACTTACAGAACATTTTCCTCTTGACAGCCTATATAAAATTTGAAAGTAGTTGTTCATGTTCTAACAATTTACCTTGTTCTCGCTGTGTAGTTAATTTTAAAAAGATCTTAGTAGTTCTCTTTTGTCAGCAGAAAAACAAAAATATGACAGTGAAATTAATCAGTATTAACCTTGATTATGACTTAATTCCAAATCTATGTATCATTATTATTACTGTTATTATTTGATAAGAAGCTATATAGATCTGGAGCTCTCTCTCTAAATGTTCTGTCTAGATTGTGAGGTTCTAGAGCAGAGCATTTTGTTTTATAAATCTTTATTTCTTCCTTCTCTTCCACTACCACATTACCCATGATAATACTTAAATTTATTATGCACCTACCATATCTTTAGTAAATAGATGGACTAATTCATTTTATCCACCTATGTGTACAATGGATTTCTTTTGCTATGCTAAATATAATTTTTGGTGTAGGTATCCCAAATCTAGGAAATACGGGTCTCTGAGATTTACCGTCAAGTAATATTAGGGTGCTGACAGTCAGTGTGACTGTATTCTGAATGGGAGTGCCACAATAATTCCTTAGCTAGTAAAAAAGAACCTTTTTGACAAGTAGTTGATAATAAGTGGATTTATATAGACTATGACTTTTCATCCTACAAAGTGAAGTTTAAAATCTCATAAAGTTTCTGTTGGATATCTGTGTAAAGTTTTAAATGACATTATACCAAGTTTGGGTTTAACTCACTGATGGTTAATGTCCTATTAGTAGATGTCTTATTATTTTAGTTATTATATATAAATTTTTACCAATTCTTTGTATATCTTTTTGTGGCCATTGCATTGTATTGATAACACTGAAAATCAAAGTAAATATTTTACTTTAAGGAATAATTTCTCCAAGTCATGTATCAGTATCTTCAAACTTTATTCTGTATTTTAGCTGCTTACCACAATATTGACAGGCATCTGATTATGTGGCCTAGTTCTAATTATAGATACAGGCTACTTCACAGGGAGCTGGATATTTCTAAGAGACTAAACAAAACGTGTAATGCTGTGAACAAGGAAAACAGCAGCATGTTTTTACTATAAATTGACTGTTGTCATAAACAATAATTATCAACACAGTGTTGGTATCATGATACTGGCTTGGGCCTCATCATTCAAACTATTTCTCTTTGTATCTTACTGTGATTTTTTAGAGTGGGGAAAAACCCAACAACTGTCAATCTAATCATTATATTCAGCCTACATTACCAAGCAAAACATATTTACAGCTAGATCTACACTGTTTTTACAAGTTTATTAAAAACATGTGTTGCCCAGTGCCAGGAATAGCTACAGCAAATGCTAATACCAGTAGGCAAACTGTCTCTTCACTTTCTTCTGAAGATTTATCTACCCCATCACTTCAACTATGAGTTACAAAGTAGATGTTCCGATGTGAAAAACATATATCACAAATAAGAACTGTGGGTCAGGCAAGCACCCACATGCAGAGGGCAACAGGGCTTGTGGTGGTGGGGATGTGACAGTAGAAGGGCTTAGATGAAGGCAACCAGGAGATCATGGCACTCTCTCTACCATTGAACTGGGATCACAGTCAACAAATAATGAAATAAAGTTAAGTCATGGGACTTGGGACTCTTTGGTTTACTTTAAAGAAGAGGAACATTTCCCATGATCTGCTTTAAAGCTGCATTTATATTCTGTGTAGAAATTTAATTAATTTCTTAATAATCTTAATTATAATAATTTCTTTTGTAATTATGGGTTTACTGACTCTCTGCACAGCTCCACTACCCTCAAATAACCTGGAGACACCACAGGACTCTCTCCACCTTGTTTGCCACTGCTCCTAACATGTAGTAAGAGCTCAACAAATATTTGTGCAGTGACTGAATTTCTGAAAGAAAAGAAAAGAAGAGGAAAGTCCATTTTCTACATTTGGCATGTAACCATCCTCCATTATTCTTTCCCCTCTCCGAATTCCTATAGTCCATATATATTAATCACTCAGTTCATCACTTGGCTACATAACGTATTATGTTACTCCCTAGCTGTTCGAGGTATGTACATCTAGCTCCACATTAGTTTATTGGCTCCCTGGGGCCCTTGTATTATTCCTTTTCAGCAACTAATCTGATGAGGCATCCACTGGACATTTAGTACATACTTTGTGTCTTCACTGTGTCAAAATAGATTTCAAACCAATGTGAGAAATAGCGTTCTATCATCTGGTCTGAACCATCAGCCTATTTCATTCTTCAAAGACTCATGAACTTCCCAAGAATTAATCCAGGGGCATAGAATGATGTGGTATTTCCCTTCACAGTTAGGAGATAACTTTCCACAAGTTACAATTGTTTTGCCTTGTTGAGTGAGTGATAACGGATTGGTTTTCCATTCCTTGATGGCATATCAGGTTTAGTTCAAGATTTGGAAATATGTTTTCAGGATGAAAAGCAAATGTCAGTTTCCCTTTAATGATCTCTTTCTAATGATGATGATTATATAATAATAGTAATAATGATAATAATAATAAATAATTCTAGAAGGGTGCTACTATAAATGTTATTCAACAGCAGTGAATACCCACTTACACATGTTGCAGTCATAGTTAATTTATGAAGCATGTTAAACTTGTCTAACTGCTTGCTTTCCCTTCTGAATATGGGTGTTTATTCAGGCATTTATAGAGAAAGTGTAGTATCTATGCAAAAGGAATCCTGACATGTCTCGTCATTAAAATCCTTTAAGTTTCCCAAGAACTGCAGTTTTCAGTTAAGTAGTTAATTTTTTTCTTTTTGTCTTATTGCTATCATACCATGCTTTGAATAGAAGGATTAAGTGCCTCATTGTATCTCTACCAAGAAAGGTAGTTTGGCACAAATAGGTGAATGGCTTCATAAGCGGAGAACAAAAATCTTAATCTTACTGCATAGAATGACAGAAGGCCACTTTCGTATTCAATTAGCTATGAGAATATACATAACCTGGATAATTGCAGGTGATTCAATTCTCCATACGTAGTTTCCTGAACATTTAACTTATTCATAATTTTCTTTCATTTTTATAATGAAATACATATCAAATGTATGACAAAAAAATCAAAGTGGAAATTTACATGAAGTCATAGACTACAGAGATGACAGTGGCAGCAGTGGTCAGAAAACTATTCAGTGAGGAAGAGAATCTAATTGGCATTCTAGAAATCTTCAAATCCTATAAATTCTATCCCAAACTAGAGACATTTGTAGGACCCTAAATCTTTGCATGGTGGGGCTCCTGGGTGTCTTAGTCGGTTAAGCACCCAACTCTTGATTTCAACTCTGGTCATGATCTCAGCATCCTGGGATCAAGTTTCGCATCGACCTCCATGTTCCGCACGGAGTCCGCTTGAAGATTCTCTCTCTGCCTCTCCATCTGCCCCTCTCCCTGCTCACATGTATGCTGTCTCTCAAATAAACACATAAATAAATAAATCGTTAAAAAAAAAAAAAACTTTGCACGATGATTTCTTCATGAATTTCAGAAAGGTGAGCTCAACAGTAATATAAATATTGTGCATGGCTTATAACTTAGCCTAAAAAAGAACGACTTTGTTTACAGATCACAGGAATCCCACCTTTGCCTTCATTCTACTAGAGGCGCTCTCCTCACTGTTTGTGTTGTGCTTTCAGAATGGATCTCTTGTCTCAAGTCACTCATATCAGTTCTGGTTTTTGAACATCTCTTTTTCCAGATGATCTTGACTTTTGATTTATAATCCTGAGAGAGGCAACCTCTGAGATTAATCTGCTCACAGAGAGAAACAGACAGACAGACAAGATAAATATTAAATAATAGATAGTGGTGCATTTCAGAGGGTTTTCAAAAGGAGTGATACATTCCTCAAAAGAAAATGAATATATGAAAGTACTTAGTTTCTTTCTGTCTACTCTCTCCTCCCCCCACCTTTGGTCTTTCTCTCTCTCTTATTCTAATTAGGATGGAGGGCCCTAAGAGTTGACTATTTTCAATAATATTTAATGTAATGAGAGTTAACTGGATGGCTTCTAAGAAATACCTTCTCTCTTTAGCCTTTTCTACTTACTTTTCTATTTTATATGATCTTGTCAGGTTTTAAAAAGACTCAAGCTCACTTACCTCAAAGCTGAAGAGTCATTGAAGCTCTCTGGGTGGCTTTTTTCCTTAAAGTGTGTTGTGTCATATTATACAGTCTTAGCATTCATATTTAGAAAAATGGTTTTATATTTCATCTAATTTAACACTGCTGTAAGAGTAGAAATTGATTTTTGATACAAGAGGGGACCATACGGATCTACCCTTCAACAAAAAACCATAATGTAAAACAGCAAAAAAAAATAATGAAAAACAAACCAATCCTTCGTATGTTAACTTTTACCATTTCTTGTTTAGCTAATATTTTATTCTGTCCAAATATGAAACTTCCATGTATCAGTAAAATTAACAGGGGCTTTTGGTCTAATGATGTTAGCATCATTTCTCATTTTTCAATATCAAGTCCATTGGTCCTGAGTCTTGAATGTTTTGATTTGATAGTGTCCTTCAGTTGCCTGTTGAAATCCTCATGGGGAGCATGGTTATAGAGATTGGTTATGATTCTCCACGTGGACTACAGAGAACAGTCCCTCATTTCCACGTTCAGGAGATGCTCTCCCATAGCCATTCATGTGAACTTATATAGTTCATACTACGTCAGATTTGGTGATTTCAAAGTTGTGAAATCAGCAGTGACTGTGTATCATAACTGGTTGGAAAGTGTGTCTCACAACTGGCTCTCTCTTCAATTCTTGTTGGAACTAACATAATAAAGCCTGAGGAGTGTAACCATCTTCTGTTTTTCTTTGCTCTGCTTCTAGCCTTAACCACTTATCTTTTGCTCCACATCTAAGATTTCCTCTGCACTGTTCTAAACTAACATTTTTAAAATACTGCCTAGTACAAGCCAATTACATTAAAATCTTTAGTTTCTGCTGCCTACAAGTGGAAGTCACATTTCTCAGCCTGCCACCTGAAGCCATACATTCCCTTCCCACCTGACTCATCTCCCACTCTCCCCCTCCATGAACCCCAGTAGGTATATTCATGCTTCTCCAAGTGTGTTATCCACATTTCTCTCTACCTTTGCATTGTATTCCTAGCCTTCTACCTTCTGGTCATATTGTGGCATTGTGGAAAGAGCATGAACTATACATGGGCTAGAAATGGATTCAGATCTTGAATCTACCACTTAATAGATGCATGGTTATAAATTCTTTATTCTCCGTGCACCTCAGTTTCCTCATTAGTAAAATATAAGTGCTGAGAAGGTTAAAGTTAAATTGAGGGTAATTTGATTTCACACCACACACACACACACACACACACACACACACACACTTCTGGTAGTAGGCATTCAGTTCTATTTTTCCTGAAATGCCCTTGTTTCTTCTCAATTTCTATCTGAAATCAGACCATATTTTCTTTAGTCTACATTCAGCTTCTCCCTTCTCCTTGAGGTAGCTTCATTTTGTCTTACTCCTGAGCTAGGTCTTCATCTTTAGAATTTCTCTGACATTTGTGGCTACTCTTTAGCACTAAGCATGAATTACTTTGTGAATTGTTTATTGTATGTATTTAGATATACACACAATCGGTCTCCCCTATGAATGAATCATGAAGGCATAAGTGCCATCTCATACATATATACCTCTTTGTATCCACAGAGATTCGAGTAGGACACTACGAATGCTAGAAACTTAATGAACATTTGCCCTTACTGGTGTGGTGGTGATGAAATCTCAAGTATTTGCACAAAGTCAGCTTCACTTCATTTAAGAATTGTGGACATTTTTGAAGCCAGGGCTATACACCAATACATCTGTACCAGTTACTCCACCATTGTACAATCTGATGGTTGGTGCCCAGATATCTAATTGTTCAGTATTTTTTTAATCTCTCTGTACTGTTTATGTACATTTTCTAATGCAAAAACCTCTATGAATTATTTTATATACTTATATTTAGTTCCCCTTGGAAAGAATTCAAAACAGCAACTTTCTTTCATTATCTGGTTTGGAAAAGAAATGTGTGATTTCTGATGAATTGTGTGCTATTTTCTGAGAATTTCTCCACTGACACATCTTTTGAACAGAAGAGATTTGTTCCCTACGTTCTTACTCATGAGCTTTCAATAGACTTCAGATGTGGAGAAGCATTGCCCTCCTCAAATACGATTTGCAACTGCATTTCATTCACTTTCTTCCCTTTCATGAAATTGAGATGGACGTCTGAGCCAACTTAAAAAAAAAAGTAGATGTGAATTGCATTTACTCGAATAATATTAGATTGTCCTACAAACTTATGCTTGGTGCTGTAAGGCAAAATCATATACCTTGGATTTTTTTTTCTTTTTAAGTACAGTGAAAATTAAAACACAGTTGAGAGTAATATTGACTCAGAATAACGCAAATGTGGTCTATTTCAAAGTGAGGTAGCTATCTGGAAGAGATTTTCAACTTTGGATTATGTTGGTGCTAATGGTTAAACCTGCATACCTTGTCTTTGATGTTCTGTCTGGGCTCATGTGAAGTAATGGGATTAAAAATAAAGTGTACACCTTTCTTTTGATCTGAGTATCCAAAAGGAAAAAATATTAAAAAAGCCTGTCTCCTGCTCTGATTTAGCAAATACCACTGCTCTAACAAAACTGATGTGATGCTGGGGTTCAGTTCACAGATTTGACAGGTAGCGTACACTAAAAGGTTTTTGTAGCCATTGTCCTTTTTCCTGAAGCAATGTCACTCCAGAGAGTGCTGTATAAATGTGGCTTTACACCATCTACAAAAATCAAGGCAAGTTCGATTAATTTTAAGCAGCCCCTCTCAAATGACTTGCTTCTCTGGTAACTGATAACAAAGTAGATAATTTAGGACTCCTGGTAAGTTAGCGAGAAAGTGACAATAAAAAGATGCTGGCATAAGGACTTCACCTTACTGGCCTACTTTCAGAAAGAGCCTGTTTATTACATATTTTCTAATGAGACTTTGCTCATCTTCTACTTGGTTGAACATACGTATATTTGCACACATACATATTGACACACTTCAAAGACTCTACTCAGTATAGAAATTAACCACTCCAAACTGTGGTCATTTCAAAAATGAATGAATAAGATGTTCAGATATTTCCCATGAAAGAAAATAAGAAGGGGTGGGGGAAACAGATACATTTTCAGGTGACCTGAAAAGGCTTAGATCGGGTTGACTATTGTGCCTAAATGCTCTTAACCCAACTTAGGCATTGTGATGTCTTTATGAAAACCTTTGGTGTCTTGAATAGATCTTTTAGTGGACAGGTGGCTTTTTTTTTGCAAACTGTCAGGCCATGCAACACTCACCAAAAGGAGATGATAAGTTCAAGTGCTCTTTTCAGTAGTAATGATCTTAGGAGGTATGATGCATCCATGATATTAGACCAAAACCAAAGTCTTCCTGTTCTTCCAAAGACCAGCTTTGCTTCCTCTTTCTGTCTCTGCTTCTGCAGTCATTGTCTGTTCTTGTTTTGTTTTGTTTTTCCTGTAAATGATGCTACTGTTTTCCGTTCATCCAGGTTTAAGCTGTCGCATTGGCTAAATATCATTTAAACTCCTTAGCATGTCATCCGCCCTGAAGGCCTTTCACAATCTCTTGTCTAATCTCACTTCTTTCTAACCCCGTCCCCTCCTCAAGCTGGACTGCCATCTCTCCCCTGTCCTTTGTCTGATATTGATCCCAGTGCCTGTATGCAGCCTCGCCCTTACTTTCTCTTTTCTCTTCACCCAGCAGGCCTGCCTAGCCTCAACTGTCATTCATACTGTTGAAAGTTTCCCTGCAAAAAACACCATCCAAAAGGCATCTCCTCTAGGAACTCTGACAGAGAGTCATTGTGGCGTTCTTGCCACCTCAACAAAGGCCACACTCCAACACAGGGTATATTATGGGGCCTTCGTAAATATCTCCCTAGTCTCTTCTTTCCCAGCACTCTCATCCCACCTCTCCCCAGACACACTAATCCTGCCGTGGGGAACAAACTCCCGGACAGATCCTTCTCTCCCTTGCCTCCACCTCCCCATATTCCTTCATCTGCCTGAAATGCATCCTTCCTTCCCTCCAGGGGTCACTCTCATTTATCTTCCAGAGCCCCTCAGAAGCCCCCTCTAAATTGGTTCCATGCTCCAGCATGCTCTGGACCTACTCGCATCCTAGCCCTCATTGCACAACACTAAAATCCTCCTCTTCACCTCTTTTATTTACTTCACTAGATTGTGAACTCCTTGCAGTCATGGCCACATTTTGTTTATCACTGTATCCACAGAGCAGTGCCAAATATCAGACACTAATGAGATTTGCTGGTGGTAGGAACAGATACGGTGCTTAGAGTCCATCTTATATTACGGTAACTATTTTCTATTGGGATGTGAGTGTCCTAACAGCCTGGGTGATGCTTTAAGCAGCTTCATTCGGAAAGTGTATTGTACACTATGTATCTATGGCACATATTTACAGGATATTTTTCTCTTGAATTATTCAGATGAGCAAGCACTACTCTTCAAACTGTGCTCTCACAAAACTACAATTATTTCAGTACTGCTGTTATTTCAGAAAATATTTTGGGAAATCTCCTCCACTAATAGTTTAGAAACCACC
Organism: Lontra canadensis; assembly: GCF_010015895.1. Taxonomy (NCBI): domain Eukaryota; kingdom Metazoa; phylum Chordata; class Mammalia; order Carnivora; family Mustelidae; genus Lontra; species Lontra canadensis. The sequence goes on from NW_022631005.1 coordinate 16,143,759, forward strand.
CAGGAAAACCAGCTTTATTACTTATTGTGACCTGAGAGATTACTCAACTTAGTCATCACAGTTAGTGGCTTTTGAACTCATAACCAGTGGTTATGAGTTCAAATGCCTCAACCCCCAAATTTAGTAATTCTGGGCATATTTATTATAATGGATTGTGATATTCCCAAGGGCAGTGAGAGTATCTGGCATAGTCACTGAATGAATGAGTGGAAGAAAAAAGTATGTGACTACCTCCAAAGACTGAAAACGTACTCACCTTGCTTCCAGTGATATCAACCTAATTGGCATGCATTTTGGAAGAGAGAAGTTATTTCAGTGTATTTCTTTTAGCAAAATAAAATAATGATAAATCTGTCTCGCTGTCTGAGAGTCATACCCTGCATTTTCTGTGTTGGTTAAGGAGCTTTGAGCCACTGACAGGTGTCTCAGTATTTGGGTTTGAGTTCTTCCCAGCATCTGATAACTGAGTCCTTTCTTTGAAGTCTCCCTTTTCAGTCCCCCACCCTTGGGATTCTAGACTTTTACCTACTTAAGCTTCTTTCCTGGTAAACTCTTATTTTGCTCCATCCCATCTTTCTTTCTGTTTCTCTTCTTTCATTCCAGTTATTGGATTTTCTGATACCTGACTATAAGATCCTCTTATCTTTATGGCCATAGAACTTTTAGGGTCCTAGTGACATATGGCTCACTGGCATAGATGCTTTTAGTGTATACAGTAGATGAGAGGAGAGTATCCTCAAGAAACAACTTGGAGCCCTAGACCTCCAAGTAGGGCAAACAGAAAAAAAAAAAAAAATTATAACATTGTTGTTTTATTCTTTTAGAAAGTGGCATAAGTCTAGTGAAATAAATGAACAACATCAACTGCAAATTAACTCACACAGAAACAAGTGATAATGAAGTAGAACAATCATGAAGGCACACTTTGTTTAGAATAGTAGTCATGAGGATTTGTTGTATCCTGAATGTGGTACAGTTATCATTGCTGCTGTACACATATGCATGCGCATTTGCACAGATAAGCGTGTAAAGTTGAAACTGAATACGGGCATTTTCTGCTTTGAACTTCAGGAAAAATTTAAAAGTATTCCAAAAGTCAACTAGTATTCTCTTCTTTTGTGGAATATTTAAAGAAAAAAAAGAAGTCCGTGGAAGCAAAGGGGACATATTTCTTATATAAGCCTTTGCTACAGCTATTGAGAATACATACCCCCTATTTTTATCATTCTGAATGACATATATTTCTTCAAGCAGACTAGGTCCTCAGCAAGTCATCCATAGGTTTCCGAAAGTATACAAGTAGCTTCAGTGACATTTCATCAAATGTTTTCCAAAGTACAAGTGTCTAAGACTTAGGCCTACCAGGTCAACTTTAAAAATAATAATAGTAATAATAATAATACAATTGTCAATTATAAAGAAGTTTAAGAAAGCCAAGGCCAGTGCCAGTCAGTATATCGGAAATGGATGTTACAGCCCTCAGTGTTGCTCCCTTGCCTTTCTGGTGCCTATAAACCTCCATATAAAGATAGGAGTGACCCAGGCAGAAATTGGGACAAGATTGTGGCTCTGTGTGATGATACCTAGGATGTGATGGCATTATTCCCCAGGCCTAGAAGCAAATGGCATATTTGATTTGTGAATATTTCTCTGAAAATGCATTCTTATGACTTGTTTTTATTCTTTCAGGAAGGGGTATGAGAGTGGTGGGAGTAGAACACTCCCTAGCCCAGAAGCCTGGAGTCATGGTTCTAATCCCTTGACAGAATCAGAGCTCACATAGTTGTATCTTGGAATTAAATTTTCTGGAGTAGTATTCCTTAAAATGTGTTCTCTACATGTGGTTCCATGAAATGCTCCTTTTTTAAAAAAAGAAGGAAGGTGAAGCGGGCAGCTCTGCACACTTTATCTCCCTATAAGTATTCACAAAGCACATTCGTATTCAAGTGTGAAAAGCCCTGAAATAAATAAATCTAACTTTATTTAATTTAATATTTCTAAAATTTACTGTTTAACCACAGATGATGATTTTTAACTCATAGAGCATTTACTAAAATCCTGAGGAATTCGTATTTTCTAGAACACACTTCTTTTTAGACCTTTGTCTCCCCACCTTAAAAATGAGGGAGTAAAATTAAATAATTTCTCTGGTTCCTCTCCAGTCTCAATGCTGTGGTTCTATAAAAATTTCAATTGTGTAGTCACCGAAGTCAAAAGTTACATAAACGGGACAGCTGGGTGGCTCAGTTGTTAAGTGTCTGCCTTCGGCTCACGTCATGATATTAGGTCCTGGGATTGAGCCCCACATTGGGTTCCCTGCTTAGTGGGAAGTCTGCTTCTTCCTCTCCATCTGCCCCTGCTTGTGTTCCTTCTCTTGCTCTCTCTCTCTGTCAAATAAATAAATAAAATCTTGGAAAAAAAAAAAGTTACATAAATGCCTGGAAGAAGGATGATTTTTCACACAAAGTAAGTAAAAACAAATATTCTTTTACACGTTGTATTTACTATCATGTAAATGGTCTCTTTCCCTCCATCTTGGGCTCCTTCATACTCTTTTTAAAAATAATACAAAATCCACACACCATTCCTTATTTTTAATTTAATTTAAATTTAATTTCTATTGAGGTTTAAAATCCATGTTAAATTTCCTATATAGTCTCAGGTTAAAACTGTTTGCGTGGTGAGTCCACAGGAAAAAAATAGGAATCATTTTTCAAGTCTTTATGAAAGTCTGTATTTTTCAAGTCTCATTGCTGTTGTTGTCCCCCACACCATAAGTTCCTCAGAGAGCATGAACAGTATTTTCTTAATTATTTTTGAATGTTCCATCGCACACAATATTGGGTGCTCTGCGGTTGCTTCTTATTTTTGTAAAAGTACCCAAGAATGGCTGAATTGCTTAAATGGAAACTACAACACTTTATCTCATGTTTTTAAATGTTCTACGGGTATAGAGACAGTTATATTCTTGTTTTGAAACTATTGGAGAAGCAAAACATTTGTAGAACTAGTACCTACTTGTGGAGGGACATGCTTTCTGTCTCCCCAGGATGGGCTACGTTGCTCTGCCTCTGCGTCACTGTAACTGTGTCATAGCTGTGTCTCCACAACTATGGGGAGTAACTCTTAGACTCTGAATTTACCCAGGCACAAAATCTTTTAAGGACATTTTCCAAACTGTTTGCTATCTAATTATCTCTCTCCTTCTCCACTCCTCAGTTTATATGTATATATCAAATGCAAAATGTTTCAAAGTATAGGGGAGAAACTCCTATCACAGTATAATCATTCTTGATTATGGAGTTTATATGATGTTCACAACAATGGATGATTATGAATAAATATTTTTTACTGAGGAAAGAAGCAGGTGAGTTTACGAAAATACATTTCTTGAGCACTTGCCGTATTTCAGGCATAGCCATTATGATTTAATTCACAAAAAAGAAGGCATCATCAACATTCTTGTGTTAAAGAAACTGAGGCTCAGGGTTTTTTTTTTGTTTTTTGTTTTTTGTTTTTTTTTTAAACCAAGGTCACACAGTGAGTGGCAGAGTTGAGATGTAAGCCAAGGGCTTCTAATTTCAAGTCCATACTCTTTCTGAAATGGAAGCAGTGGCATATTTTTCTTCTAAAATCATCTAGCAGTTGAAGTGTTATGTTACAGAAAGGCTTTTAATGAGAGCTAAACCACTGAGTCGTTCTAAGGAGATTTCTATATCCATTCTATCAAAATGCCAAAATTCCAGAATCCTTCTCTCTTTTTGCCCGAATGCATTACATATGTCTAAAAAAGTTTGATAATAAAGTAGAAAATTATTTTCCTTAGTCATTGATGAGTGTTAGATTACATTCTGAGCCAGTTATCTGAAACATGTGTCTGTGGAGTATTGTATGTAAAATTTCAGAAGGATTGTTCTCCAAAGTTTAAAACAGAACAGAGAGGCCCAGGGCATTTGTTTGTTTTCTGTCCCTGCCCTGCAACCCAAAGCATCTCCTTCTGACTGGTGTGACAGGGGTGCTGCCACACCCAGACCCCCTGCTTTGGGTGCATACCCCCTCCTGGGCCTGGAGACAAGCCGGCCTTGAGTGAAGGGTGAGGGGACACCCACACATAGAGAATGCCCATGCCATCCATGTTCCAGTTGCCCCTGAAGGACAGCTTTTTATGGGTAGATGGTAAATATTTTCTACTCATTTTTTTTGCAAAAAAATGTTGAAGTGAAATCAGTATAACGTAAAATATATCCATTTTCAAGCAAACAGTTCATTGGCAGTTAGGCTGTTCATAAATGCGCTACCACCACTTCTGTCTGGTTCCAGGATATTTCTATCACCAAAGTAAAACTCCTTCCCCGTTAAGCACGTTCTCCCCACCCCTCCCCCGGCCCAGCCCTGGTAACCACCAGTCTGTGTTCTGTCTCTATGGACTGATCTCTTCCTATAGATGAAATCGAACCATATGTGCCTTTCGTGCCTGTCTGCTTTCCTTTAGCATAATGTTTTCAGAATTCATCCGTCTGTCATCGTGTATCAGGACGTTGTTCCTTTTTATGACCAAATAATATTTCATAGTATGTCATGTCTGTGCTACCATTTCTTTACTCATTTGTTCACTGATGGGCATTTGGGCTGTTTCGGCTTCGAGGCTATTTTTTGAACAATATATGCACCTGTAATTACCCCTAGAAAGCCTGTTGCAAAAGCCCTTCAAATGGGCAACTTACAGTTCCAGAGGGAGCACCATAGAACCGAATCTGAGGTTAACCTGCCACTAAGGTGCTTTTTGATGCAGGACTCGCTGAAATGTGTTGTTATCCTACTTTGATAAACGATATACAGTGTGTGTGGGTTATACGTGCGACGCCAAAGAAAACTAGCTTTTAGATATAAAATGTAATTGTTTATGATGTTTTTGTTTGTGTTCAGTACTGAACTTAAGAGAATTATACAATGCTTATTTGGATAACTTAGGTTAGAGACACAAAAAAATAAGTTCTCCCAAAAGCTCTAGTAACCAAAAGCGTTAAGTATACTCTTCTGTCAATTAATAAAGAAAAGCTATTGAAAACATTAAGTTATCTGGCATGTCTACATATATAATAATTATGCAGCCAAGGCTTTTCCTTTTGAAACAATTTATACATTACATAAACCTAAGTTTCTCATCCAAGTATCATTTCAAGAGAGGCAAGTTTAAATAATGGAGGCAATGGGGAAACATAATATTACGATAATGTTCTTTGGTGCGGTTTGGAGGGTTTTAGGAAACATTTGGAACTATTTTTCTCATAAAGTCACTTAACTATTGAAGTGTTATGATAGCATTTCCCTCTGCGTTGTATACAATACAAAAGGAGTCCAGTTAAAGGAGACAGCAATTCTAAATATTCTGATTAGAGGGATTTCCATTAATCAGGAAATTACATGCTCTGGTGTCCTGGTAATAGCTTAATACGAAGATGCAGCAAAATAAGGAAGGGTCAGGTGATTTAGGGGAGTCCCCTTTCTTTCAAATGCCCATTTCTTTACAGCTTCATTTAGCAAACCTACATTAAACTTTCTGTAATGGATGGAAAAAGACCTGAATCTTCAGAGTAGATATTCTCTAACTAAATTGATTTGGTATTTTATTTTTTTGAGGAATATTTCTAACTGGATTATAAGCTGATGCTTCTCTCAAAACTGTCGTGATGAAGAGAATGTTTAAGCTTTTCTTACACCATTATTATTGGCCTCTTTGAAACTCGACAGATATGTGCCTCAAAGGTTCTAAACATCTGTCAAGTGTTAACTTAAATTAAGTTCCCTTGTGAATTGATAACCACTATGTTCTTTGCATTTGACATATAGATACTCACTGGTGATTGTTTCTTATTATAAAATAACTGTAGCCTTTTTGTAAATTTAAATTGTAACAGTGATTAAAATGTAATGCGTTCTCAAGGTATATAATCTGCTGAATAAGGAAATGAAAGCTGTTTCGTGGGTGCTTTTAAGAAGTATAGAATATTTTTGTTATATTGGAGCTTAAAAACCATTTCTGTTGAGGGCTGCCGTGCTATCTGTTATTACAGATGACTAGAGGGTATGGCCAAGCTATACATCAGAATGAATAAATTTCCTTGTCAGTGACCATTGGGAAAGTACTTGAGAGACCAACCTCAAGAAAAGGGAATTTGTTTCAGGCTGTCACTGAAGTGGTCATTTCCCACCCCCCTCCCCTTCAAACAAAAATGAAACAGAACAAAACAGAGGCTCAGGCACCAGGTAATTTAAAGGACAAAGAGGAACCCCAAGACCCTGTTGTCTTTAATTGAACGCCCCTTCACAAGGAAGCCTGGTGCTTTTGGTAGGGTGGAATGAGGATCCTTAGCCACTTCAATTAAACTAAGAGGATATGTTTTCATTTCCAAGTAGAATTTTCTGAGGAAATAAACTGGAGGTGGGATCCATAGCCGAGTGTGGAATCCCCAACCCGCATCTCCCATTGTGTTGCAACCTTAGCTAAAAAAGGATGACCTTAGACAGGGACCACTAACTCCCAACAGCAACTGAAAACAGATGGTTAACTGCTTCAGTGCCAGGGGCCACACTGCACAAGTGAGCAGGATAGAATCATCCCTGCAGTTTAGAGACCGGCACATGAGGCAGTCAAATCGTAACACAATGGGAAGGGCCTGGGCAGTGGTGTGTGTGCAAGTGGGTGAAACACCCAACCTTGCCAGGGCGCGACCATCTGAAGCCTGGAAGCTAGACTTGCATCGTTGTGTCCAGGCCTCTGTTCTAAATTAGCGAGAGATTAAAAACATAATCCTAGAATCTTTCATTGGCGGGTATCTTTGTGGTCCTTGTATCCTAGGGGACAGCTCCCGTTGCTCATACATTTTACCTTAGAAAGATCCAAAATGAGATTTCCTCGGTATATCCATTCACCCCAGTACTACCCTCTGAACAGAGAACAAGCAGCAGAAAACAGGCAGACTCCACTTCCAGACAGTGTGAGAACCCCAGTTATATGAAGACCTGCTCTTCCCAGCTTTGTTCTGCATGTCCTTGGTTGCACTCAGACCCCACTTCCCACATCATCTTTTCCACAGGATTATACCTATCTGTTCTTAGATTCATGAAATGTTTCTCCAAACTAAACATAAACCAAATTCTATTTACTCCCCATATTTTTCTTCTGTTGCTAAGGGTTTCATGATGCTAAGTGGATGCTTTCTTTCAAGTTCCTGATCATTTCCACATCCCCTACTCATCCTTCCATTTCTAATTGTCTGATTTAAGTCCAGAAAAGTAGTTTCCCTACTTGCTTCATCTGCCTTTTTAGAGCTTAAACTCTTAGCAAAGTGAGTCAAGAATTTATCCAATACTGTGTTTTTGCCAAGCAAGCCTTCCAGATGGTGTCCTCATGGTTGAAGGCCCCCACCGCTGCTTTATGCTACTTCTCTGCCTGTTTTGTAGTCTCTGTTACCAAACCATGCCCTCTACCTGGCCTGGTAGTCTGGAGTACACTTCCAAGAAGAAATAGGTATGTATATAGATATATATCACCACCATTTTTTCTCTTTTCTCCAGAGTGCTTTCACCCTTGTGTTTATAACCTATCAGACAGATATTATGATCTTTGTAATATACATGGCTCTGTACTTTGAGCAAATCTTTTTCTTTTGGATGATTTTTTTTCCTTTTGGCCAGGGTTTATTCTTAATAATAACCCTAATATTGAAAAGCTAGTATTTATTCAGTGGTTACTAGGTGCCACATTCTGTACTAGGTTATTAATATCTAAGCCATCATTTGATGCAAACTATACTAATAGTAATTCTTATAATGTAGATATCATCCTCTCCATTTTACCTGTGAGGACACTGAGGCTTGGGAAAGTAAAGTCACTTGCTTGCCCAAGGCTACACCATCGTAAGTGATAAGCTCAGGATTTGAACCCAGAATCCTAATACTTCAACACTTGAATTCTTTTTTTGAAGAGCAATAGTATGACTATTTATTATATCTCAGAGGCAAGGAGAGGAAAAACCTCAGCAGGGTGAAGGTGGGGGAAATTCTAGAGTCCTGTGTAAAAGACAGGAAGGTCTCTGCTGGGCCCATTACAGAATGAGTGGAGATTCTCAATAGATTATTCCTTTTGTTTCTCCCCTGGGCTTCTTGAGCTTCTCAGAGCTCTTCAGAATGATGTCATGTAACACAGCATTGCGGATCTCCATGACCAACCACTAGATATCCCAGCACTCTTCCTTGTCCAGAGGTTGTGCACCAGCTGCCAGTAGTCACCCACATGGGGCTGCTTGGCTCACAACATCATCCCACTGAGAGAAATACTTGGAGTTTTGAGTGTGGAAGCCTTCCAACCTGGTGTAAAGGTTGTCATCAGTTGGAACACCTCCTCTTGGGTGGCCACTCCAAAATTGTTCCCGTCTTTGATCTGAGGTATCTGTAGCTGCAACCCAGTAGTGACCAGGTTGAGTTGCTCAATGAGATCCTTGATCTCAGGCTTTAGACACCAAAGGAGGACCACAGTCTTCTCACTGCAGTTCACTGGGCCACACAGGAGACCTTTGTCTTTTTCTTCCCCTTTCTTCTTTTCAGCTTTGTCTTCTTTCTTCTGCTGTTCTTCTGCTCCTCCTTCCCTTTCTCCTTGACTGGATCAGGCACTGGGATGTCCAGCCGGGCCTTCAGATCACTCAGTTTGGCTTCATTGAGAGCTGGCTCCTTTAAAAATGCATCCAACTCAGGGGCAGATGGGGCGGCTCAGTCAGTTAAGTGTCTGGCTCTTGACTTTGGCTCAGGTCATGATCTCAGGGTCATGAGAGTCCTGGAACCCCATGTCAGGCTCCACATGAAGCTTGAGATTCTCTGTCCTTCCCCCCGGCCATGTTCTCCCCACCACCACCACCACCAGAAAAAAAAAAAAAAAAAAAAAAAAGGCATCCAACTCAGAAATCTTCTTGGGAAAGTAGCTCCCCAGCAGGTTCTCTGTGTTGGTGCATAGGTCTTCATGGAACACATCCACTTTGGCTTGGACTTCAGGCTGGACCTTGAGTGTGGCCATGGCCAGATTGGGAGCCTAGCACCCTGTGAGAAACAGAATGGGCATGGAGACAGGAAAGCAAAAGCAGTGCTCACCACCTGCATGGCCTTCCTGGGTAGCAGGACATCAGCACTTACATTCCCAATCAGTACCTGCTTCCCTTCCCCTGTTCCCTTGTAGTACCTTAGAAGTGAATCTTACCTGTTAAGAGCATGTCTTCTTGTATAAAAATTCCAAGTTAAATCGATCTTGTTCAACCTTGTGTGTTGGTATACAGACCTCTTAGTCTCAAAATTTTCATCCTCGTTGGTTTCCCTTTATTTACCCTGAAATTTTCCAGGCATTTATATCACTTGCTCCTTTGTTTTATCCTGCATGGTTTCAGGTTTTATGAGTTGTGTCTGAGGATTTTTCTCCCTCTCTTCCTTCCAAAATTTAGCTCAGAGGTTTCTTAACAATACTGGCAAATTAGAGATATTCTTTCCTAGCTTCATGAAGAACACTTTTCTAATGTCTTCTTTCCTTTGTTGGAGTTTATAGAACCAACTCTTAGCACTGTCCATGTAGCTACGTGTTTGCTCCGTATATCCTTCTCTTTTTTTGCTTCTACAGTTCTAACCTTCCCCTTAAAAAAGAGATAAACACCACCCATCCATACCTCCCCCCTGCCCCCGCAACTGTACCCTCCTCCCCAAGTTCTTAGTTTTCTTCCTAGATGGCAGGTACAGTAGTGCTCTGTTCTGGTGGCACTTATGAATCATCTGGTATAAACAAATACCAGTGCCCAGGGGCTAGCCCAAATCAATTGAATCAGAGTTGTTGGGGATAGGCCCTAGACATCATTAGTATTTTTAAAACTCCCCAAGTGCTTTAAAACTTCTGATTTGCATCCTCATTAAGACTCACAGCGTTATGAACTTTGTCTGGCAGTAACATTCATTCCCACTGGAATGAACAGAAGTGGGTACATTTTATGAATCTTGGCAGACTCCATCTCCTACTAAGATTCATGCTGTAGGAAGACAACATGCCTCTTACTTAGCTTGGCTACAGCTTTGTTCACAGGCATGAACAAGTTCCATGAGGATTCTCTTCTGCCTGCAATTAGTAATAGCACTGTGCCTACCTCCTAAGGTTTGAGAATACTCCTAGAGCTTTGTGGTGTAACTGCAATCACCCTCCATGGAGAGCCCAGCACCTTTGGTGTACTTCCAAGTGCACGCTTTTCTTCCCTGTCTCTCTTGGCGTATAGTCTTTTGCTGACTCTTCTCTTATCGTTTATTTTTCTCTGCTTTCTTAACATCTTTTTCTTCCGGATTCCCTTCTAAGATCTTTTTATGGTTCTGTTATAATCTAGGTCAGAGAGATGTCCTAAAGTCTATTCATCTTCTCTAGCAGGAAACAAATGAGCATTTAGAGTAGACTCAACCAAGGCAGGAACACAAACAAAAATACTGTTTGTAAGGTGTGATTCTAACCTTCTAGAGCTGACTTTTAGTTCCAAAGGGAAAATGAAGTCACATAAAAGCAGCAGAGCATATGTAGTCATCAACATTCTAGAGTCTCAGAGAAAGCATCTTGAGGAAGGTAGATCTTGAACTGAACCTTTCAAGATAAGAGTAGAGAGGGTACTTCAGTTTGACTGAACAATATTAGTGAAGGTGTGGTGGTGGAATTCAATACAGATTATATGAAGGAGAATTTGTCCCAAGGACAGTGTGGGATCTGGAGAAGAAAATTACATGGGGTAGGCCTGAATTAGGAGAGAAATGTAGTTAGCAGGATGGTAAAATTGATGATTTCACCCCGCTTCCCTATTCACAACAATTGCTAGACTCTAAAATGTAGAGATCAAGCACCACATCTTCAGCGTGCTCCCATGCTTAGCATAGTACCTAATAAAGAGCAGTCGTATAAAATATATTTAGGAATGAAGAAATTCTCAACCCTAGGAGAGTGTTATAAACCCCTTTAGAAGTTAGGTGAGCTTAAGAGACTCTAGTCTTTAGAAAAATGCCAGTATATACCACACATGCACACAATTATCCATATAATTACAATGGGTTCAAGGATTCCCTGAAGACCATTCAGGGTCTCCAGGTTAATAATTGGTGACTTGGAGATGTGTGACACACAATTTATGTCTTGAATATTATTCAGACTCTCATGATTTAAGCTTACAGAGAACTGTTAGATAAAATTTTTCTAGTCGTTGAAAAGTTTTTTTAAAAAAGGCATTATGGGTAGATTTTATTGTTGTGAAAGATGCTATCTATTTTATTAAATAGATATTATTTATCTATTTATAGATATTATGTATATTATATATATTAATATAAACCTACTCTAGACAGCTTTTTCAACCAACTCATTCCCATAATTCTAACTGGTTTTGAAAAACAAATTAATTCATTACTATTTTTTACGGAGAACATTCTTTAATAAAATCATGTTACCCCACAATAACATTGAGCTGCTTTTGTAGTTTACCTGTTTGACCATACAGAGTTAAAGAACAATGAAAAGAATCGCAACAAATTGTGCCAAAAGAGATGAGGTTCCAACAACTGTCTTTTACTTTCTGTGACACATGGCAAGAATACCCTTTACTGAAACATGGGTGCTAACACAATAGGCACTTACTATCTGACTACCTGTTGAAAACTATTCAGTCCTTGACTACAAGCAATTACTAGATAGTGTTTTGACTAAGAAGAAGTTGAAGAGGGGAAAACATTCTTAAGAATGAAGATTTTGATATTACTGTCTAGGTATGAGATTCTTTCCTGTTTATTACCTCACTCTCTGAGTTTGCTACCATATTTTTTATTGGCCCATCCTCAAATCTCTGCACCTCACATCCAACTTGAAACAGATTTCTCCAACAGCTTTTTTCTTATATATTCATGGTTTTCTATGAGTGCCTTATGCAGTTGCACCAATCAAAAATAATAGAAGAGAAGATATGACAAGGGATGGATGTTTGTTGTCGTCATCATAGTTTTCCATCCTCATTACTCCAGTATCTGGGAAGTTTTTAGACCAGTAATAACACTGATAGCCACCAGGGCAAGGTGAAGGATTCAGTGGTATCTGTTTAGAGCAGAAATAAATATAAGAGAATATCTGAATCCATCAACTAGCTCTGGAACTTTTCTAGGAGACTCTCTCCAATTATGGCACCCAAGACATCAGCAAACAGCTTATCAAGTCTAAGCAAGTGTGTTTTCTTCTAAAGCAAGTGGCCTTGGTATGAAATGGATTTACTGATGTGTAGTCTCTGATCTCCATCAGTCATACACATACCATTTTAACTAATTTTTAAAATAACTCTAAGAAGTAGTTCCCATTAATAAGTGAAAACCAATGGCTCAACTAGGTTATCTTGTTGGCCTAAGGCTACTTACCTGTTAGGTGATAACTCTGAAATTTGAGTCCAAGGCAATTTGCTTTTTTTTTTTTTAAACATATGTATGTATTTTTTTATTAACATATAATGTATATTTAGCCCCAGGGGTACAGGTCTGTGAATCATCAGGCTTACACACTTCACAGCACTCACCATAGCACATACCCTCCCCAATGTCCATAACCCAACCACCCTCTCCATACCCTCCCACCCCTGACAACCCTCAGTTTATTTTGTGAGATTAAGTCTTTTATGATTTGTCTCCCTCCTGATCCCATCTTGTTTCATTTTTTCCTAAAGGTGCCTTGCCACACTCCCCCTTCTAATGTAGATTTTTACTCACATACCCTACCTTCCTTCCCATTCCTATTTTTAGGACATATGTGACACTTCAGTGAGAGCAAAATTTAATTGGCATTGTTACCAACCTCTCTGGAGTTGTGAACAAAATACAAATAAAACAAGATGGAAGATTTTGCACATAAATGTCTTTGCCATTAACACTAGCAGCTTCTTTAATCCTAGCAGGCAGAAGTGATCAAGTGTATCTCTTTCAAAGAGCACATGCATATTGTTTTCCAATAGAAGAATAACATATATTTGTTAGCAGATGACCTAAACTGATCCATTCTTTAATGAACCAGGGAAGTTGGATTCTTTTGCTAATCCGTGAATGAATGGTCTTGTCAACATGATCCCAGGAGACTGGGAGTGACCTTGTGTTCTCTGTGGGTGTGGCTTTGGGTCAAGGAGTGTGAGGCCAATGGGAAGCAGCCTCATTTGACCTTTGAGAGCTTCATGTGACTGTACCTTTAAAATCTCCTATGGCAAAAATGTTTTTTTCACCCATTTACCATGTAGATTGGGAGTTTGTTATTTATTAAATCTTGTGAAAATAAAGTCTGAATCTAAAAATAAGTACATGCTTACTATAACTGTTTAGGTTCACTTTCTCTAGCACTCACCTTCATTTCTGTAAAACTGAAACTTTATTAAGCAACTGCTTGTGCCAAGCACTACGCTGAACAGTTTCCTGTAAATTATATTTTACCCTCTCAGTGGTCCTATGGCCTTTTTAAAAAGGATCATGCCAATAATCGGGGAAGAGCAGTGTGGTTTTGTTATAATGACAGTGATTTCTTCCTATTTAGATAGGTTTTAAAATGTTACACTTATGACTTTTGTTATCTTTCCTTCCAAGAAAGGACAAATGCTATTTATGAGAAGCTCAGTTTAATAATATCAGATGAGCAGAATTCTATTTTTTTTTTTTTTAATGGTAGTCTGAACAGAGAATTTCAGACATGGAAGGCCCTTATTCTAAGACAGTTCAACATAAGAGCAGGTCCAAAGAGTGTTTTGTGCATCTTAAAATTTAAATTTACATTTAGCCAATCAGGACTCAAAGCTCATATCAGTGTTGATCATACAAAGGGAGATGTTTCTAATTAACTAACTTTAAAGCCCTATCTTAATCACTTAGAGCATTCTTGTGCACATCTGTGCTGCAGGAGTGACTGGATTACCTCCATGGTGTGTGTGTGTGTGTGTGTGTGTGTGTTTAAAGCAATGCTCTAACTCTATCCAAATGCGATTCAGCACTGTTTTAAAGTCTAGAAGCAAATGTGTATTTAGTAACATAGTTTAAAAAGCTGACCCCCCCACCACCACCTTATATGTTCTTCTCTTGTAAATTGGGCTTGTTTGTGCAGGGCAGCCGTTTGAAAAACTGTGACACGTACATCCCAGAACGTCTTCCCTCTTACTTCGATCTAACCTAAATGAGCACCAGAGCCAGGGCCTCTCATGTGGTTTTGCTTCATCTGACAATGACATCAGTATCTTTCCATTTGCCCTATTTTCATAGAATGATGCCCAGAATGAGTGATGATGCCAGGAAAGGAAACTGAGTCCTAGGAGTAATTTTTGGTTAGAGTAAATGAAGTGATATGATAAACAAGTCAAATCTAATGTGACAACATGGCACAAAGCTGTGACACAAAACGTTTGATTCTATTCCTGTGGATGTTTTCTAAAGCTTTTATTATGCCTTTCTCATGTCTTGTGTGTATATATACTGATCAGTGGAAACATAATTCGTGTGCAGATATTTATTTCTATCAATGAATGACCAGATGGTTCTTGCCTATGTTGGAAGAGAATCATTTTTCCCTATTCAGTAACGGAGGGACATTCTTTGTAACAAACTAAATAGGGTGACCAGCTCTAGCCCAAGTGAGAAGCATGCAGCTGCCTTTCTCGACTTTGTACAGTTGGCAGAGGCTCCTACCTGCCTTTATTCTTATTTTTTTAATTGAAATAGTTTGTGTATTTTCCCCACTGCAGTAACACATGCTCATTGTGGAAAACTATGGTGGTACCGACAAAAACAAAGAGAAAGAACGCTTATAAATTGATTTTTACTACCCAAAACTAGCCACTTGGAGATTCAATAATGACAATGAAGATACAGAACTGATGTTTATTTGAGTGCCTACTCTTTGCTGAACACCATGCTAAGTGCTGTACATAAACTAATTTAATTCTCCCTGCAACCCACTGATGTAGGTAATAGTATTGACCCCCCCCCTTCAGAGCTGAGAACACTGGAGCTCAGAGATGTGAAACAAATCCCCTGAATCACACAGCGATTCCCACAGTGATTCTTGGCAATCACATCGATTGCCAGGAGTTAACTGTGTTTGCACTTTAGCATGTTGCCCTTCAGTTGTATTTATGAAGTTTTCAATATGTTAGAACATTTTACTTTTACACAGACAAACCTGTTCTTTACTTTCATGGCTTCTACCTTTAGAGTCAGGTTTTAAAAGGCCTTTCCCATTCCTAGATTCTAACAGAAGAGGGAGAAGAAAAAAAAAAAAAAAGAAATGCCACCAGTACCAGAAGAAAATAATCATAAGCCGGAAAGCCAAGGTGTCTGCCAAAGCTATCACCAATAGGAAGAGAAAGGAGATCTGAGATGTGTCTGAAGGCAGTGGCAAAGGGGGAAAACAAAACTAGTCCCTTATATCCATCCAGTGCAGTCTGTTCAATAAACCAGTTACATGCACTTCCTTTCTTGCCCTCTGTCCTCCCCTTTAAGCTTCTGTAGCAGGCAGTAAGAGGAAGAACTGGAAGAAAAGAGAGGAGGGCTTGTTACAAAGCTGGTGCTGTTGGGAGACTCTCTCTCATGGGTGTCAAATGCCTTCTGTTAGCAATAGGCAAATGCTGGCTCTTTTGTGTGGTGCAGAGGTATGTTCTTTTGAGACATTCCTGGGAAGACCTTGCACACACACACAGGTATTCCCTAGCATGAGTGAAACCCTCTCTGGGGGACCTCTTACAACTTTCTTCTCTCAGATCCTGACACAAGGGTATGCCCCTTGCCCTGAAGTCAACCTTCTTGAACATGTCCTTTAGATATAGTGTATGCATAATTCCCCTTCACCAGGAACATGGAGTGGGAGTGGGAGCGAAGTAAGTATCCTTTACCTTTCAAATGGTAAAAATGGGGCTTCTTCCCTTTGCCATCTTCTCTCTCTCCTTGCCCTGCCATTTGGACAACTTCAGTCAGCCTCTTGCCTTCAGAATCCAGAAGTCAGGGCTATCGTCAGGATCTATCCCCCATATTTTAGGGGGCATGCAGTAGGTCCTCCCCAGAACAGTTCTGAGCTCTGTTCTAGGAGCAGGAGGAGGAAGCAAGATTTTGAGTTTCAGCAGCTTGGAAGTCATCCAGTTTGAGGAAAGCGATGCCAGCCTCCCCTTCTGGCGAACATCCCAGATCTCTACAAGAGCTTCTCAGGGAGCCCATCTATACCAGTGGATGCCCTCCTTAGTCTTAGGTTGTTAGTGATGAGTAAGAGTCATGCGGCCAATATTTCCACCTTTAGCAAGCCCTGCAGACGTGTATCTTGCACTTCCTTTTGGCATTTGGCATTTGGAGGTCTTAATCCTCAGGGTGAGGATCTCAGCTGATATGCCGAGAATAGGACAAGCCCCATGTCACACCATATGATATAGAATCATTTTGTGTTGTGAACATATCACATGATAAAAAGTTTTTAATTTTTTCCAAAATGGATCGTTAGTTATCACAGATACTTTCCCATTAGTTTATTACTTTCTTAATAATGACCAAAGCTATCAATAAATTGATACTCATTTCTTCTAGAGGTATAATTCCATTATGATAGTATGATAAAAAATTATATCAGAGGAGTGCTCTGTATTTCAAAGCCATTTCTATGCCTCAGTGTGTAGTCCTTCAAAGCAGTATTTTGTTGATCTTGATGACAACAAATTCAATATATCTAATAATACTGCATAGCAGGTCTTCGTTCTCTTTCCTGTTGATGTGACAGTCACTCTTTAATGAAACCTTATTTTGTATACTATTTGCATTGTAGAGCAGGAATGAAGAGCTCAGTTTGTTTAAGCAGTAGCTGATCTGTTTATACTTTTTATATTCTTCCATCAAGAAATAATTACCCTTCAACCAACCTTACCTCTTCCGACTTCACATATGCAAACCACCTAAATAAAACATACTCAAACACCCAAACCACACATCAGTATACAAAAATAGTAAGTACCCAGAAAAGCATAAAATTGTGTATGCATAAGCCTTGCCACTTCCTTCTACCAAGGCAGTCATTCATTCATCAAGCGCGTATTGAACGTCTACTGTGCGCCATAAACCTGTGAGCCAGTAGAGTTGATTTCACTCATTTATTTGCTACAAGGAGTAAAGAATAAGATTTGTTTTCACTCCAGTCCTATAACATCAAAATGTTATTTCTGGCTTAACGAAGATAATATCATAGTAAGACTTTAGTATCTATTGGTTTGTTGTATGTAATTCTCTGCTGGAATACATGAACCGCACATGGATTGGTTTTAAATGGCCTTCAGCAGATGGCTGCAGGGCTGTCTGGACTTTAGTTGTCTGTACCCCTAAGCTTACATTCAGTTCTAGAATAATCTGATGTTTGACACCCGGAGAACTTGGTTCTGCCATGGCACATATTTATTGAAATGGTACCTGTGTATAAATTAGGGCACAGAGTTGACAGTTCAGGTGGTATGTGCTATATTTTAACATGGCCCATCCTAACAAGATGCAGATCCTCAATACAGCTAAATTATGGAATAAGGACATTTTTTAAGACAACAAGAATATTTTTGTTTGTTTTATGTGAGTACTCCATCAAATACTTTTACAAGGACATTTATTAACATTTATGGTTAAAAGTATACAATTTCCACTTACATGTAATTTAGTATTAAAAGAGATGTTTTCATATCTTTTTATGACCCACAAAAATACAAACTGTGAATGTATATAATTCTCTACTGAAAACATTTGCCCATATTCATGAACCCGCTGTTCAAAAGAAGGCTATTTCAAGGTGCAAAGTAAGTAGCTTTCTTGCTTTTTAATAATGTTGAACCTCAAAATAATGTTAAGTATGTCCTGAACGATGACCATGGATGGTTGTGGTCTTTAAACAACCAACATTACTATCTCTTTAAAAAGCTTGGAAGAGGAAGGGGTGCCTGGGTGGCTCAGATGGACTCTTGATTTCAGCTCGGTTCATGATCTCGGGGTTGTGAGATCAAGCCCCACGTCGGACTCTTTGCTGCGCCTTGAGTCTGCTTCAGGTTCTCTCCCTCTCTCTCTCTCTCTCTGCCCACCCCCTCCCCCTAAAAAAAAAAAGCTTGGAGAAGAGAAATTCAGCCATATGTTAAAATGTCTGGTTTTTCTCATAACAGCAGAGATTTCAGTTTGAGTGGGCACTCCATAAATATCTGCTGATTGCCTTACAGTAAATGTCTTAGAATTTAGAAAACTGATGAGTTTTTAGGAAAGATAAAACTTAGGTACAAAGCTCTCTCTATTGCCTCACTTTGGTGAATCTGTAATTCTTTCTAGGCATAGTGCTCAATACCCACCTCTCCTTAGAACCTTTTCTGCTGTTTCCTATCCAATATCTATTATAGTTTAGCAAGTCAGAAACTGGCTCTAACAATTTACTGTGGGATTAGACCCTTAAGAACTTCAAATATTAAAACTTCTGGATAGGAAAAAAAAAAAAAAAGTAAGGGGCGCCTGGGTGGCTCAGTGGGTTAAAGCCTCTGCCTTCAGCTCAGGTCATGGTCTCAGGGTCCTGGGATCAAGCCTGCATCAGGCTATCTGCTCAGCAGGGAGCCTACTGCCCCCCCACACACAACCTCTTTCTGCCTGCTTATAATCTCTGTCTGTCAAATAAATAAAATAAAATCTTTAAAAAAAAGTAAGTTTTTAAAATAATTAGTAACATAAAAATAAATTTGTAACATGAGAAATAAAAGATATTATGAAAATTAGTACATATTTTAAAAGGACTACGTCGAATTTTAATATATTCATTACAATAAATTCAGTGGAGATGTTAAGTATTAGATGTGTATGAAGCAAGAATTAGTAACCTAGAAGCTAGATCTTAAAGAAATAAAAGGATAATAATCCAACACATATCTAATAGGACTTCCAGAAGGAAAAATTAGAGAAAATGTTAGACACAATACTCAAAGACATTTGGGCAAGAAATTTCCAGAGATTATTAAAATCATGAATTCTCAAGGTAATACTTATATTTAGTTTTAAAAGTCAGAGAGTACAAAAGTCTAAAATACAAAGCAAAATCCCTTTCCCCAGTCCTTCTCACCCCTAAATTCTCCCACCCACAGAGGCTACCACTAACAAAATGTTCAGTTTTTTCTTGTCTTGCTATTTCTTAATTTTTAAAATAGATATTATCTACTTACTTCCTACCAGTAGAAATGATTTAGTTAGCTCTCTTACAATCTAAGTATGCAAGGGCACGCGTGTGTGCGCACGATCATGCGCACGCGCGCATACACACACACACACACACACACACACACTTTCCCTTACCCTATCCTTCCAATATGGTTATATCTCAACTTTTGGTTGATTAGATATTCTGTGTTTATAGCTTTATTGCTATGTAAAAACATGCTCCCTGCTGAGCATCTTTGTATTCTGTGACTAGGTTTTCTTCCTTGAACAACTCTTCACTTTTTCCTGAAGCTAATTATTGCTTTGGCTTTATCTGCCTGGTGTCTGTCACTATCCCAAACTCATTCCCAAGCTCTGCCACTGTTACTGAGTCATCTTCTTGATATGAGCAGTCACATCAAGAAACCTATCATTTCCATCTTTTTCCTTGGGTACCTCCAACCTGGAGATCTCCATTCTCTAGTTCTTGTTCCTTCTAGTTGCCTTCTGGGCCCTGAGTCAACTATTTCCTTGATCCCATATCTCTGTGTTCTTTGTTTCCCTTTCTCATTTTAGTGTGGTGTGTCTACCACAAAGTATGTCCATGGGAGCTAAAATTTCTTACGAACTTGCATGTCTGAAAATGACTTTATCCTATCTCATATTTGATTGACATTTGACTGAGTTTTGAGCTCTCATTGAAAATTATTTTCCTCTTAAGTTTGAAGTAATGTTCTATTGTTTTCCACTATTTGAACTTTCTGTTGAGAAGTCTCATTCCTGTCTCTTTCTGATCACTTACATGTAACTCTCCCTGTTTGCTCTCCCAAAAGGCATTTGGGACTTTCTTTTTTCAACCCTGGTATTCTGAAATTAAATCTGTTTGGATTGGATTTTTGTTCTTTTCTTATGCTGGTCATTCATTCCTTTCAGCACAAAAAATTTTCTTACATTGTTTCTTTGATTTTCTCCCCCATGATTTTCCTTATCTTCATTTTCTTCAACTCCTGTTTGGCAATATTCAAATTTAGATGGGCCTCATTTTGTTATTGCTTCTCTTACTTTATTCTCATTTTTGGTTTTCTGCTTCCTGTAAAATTCTCTCAGCTTTATCTTCCAATTCTTCTAATGATTCTTTTTCAGCTACAGTACTTTAATTTGCAACCACTCTTTTTTGTTCTTGAATGTCCTTTGTTATTGAATTCAGTTTTTCTCACCATGAAGGCAAAAATCTTATTTTATCACTATGGATATTATAGGAATTTTTTTTTTTTTAAGTTTTCTTCTACTCATCCTTCTGTCTCCATTCAAGTTCCTTTTCTGTACTTATTTCCTTTGTCTTATTTCATTTCAATAGTTTTCCTCAAATGCCTGATGGTCCCTGGCTCTTCATTCATATCTGAGTGTGTAAGACCCTGAAAGGTATTTAGTGTTTCAGACCCAGGGCTCATAGACTAGTGACCCTGTTCATACAAGGAGCAAACAGGGATTCACTCGTCCTATTGTGGCCTCGCCATATGTCATTGGTGGCAGGGCAGTCCAGTGAGTTTCCAGAGAAAGGCTCCTCTCATCACCTGGATGGGAATCTGTTGCTGTCCTGAGAGCCACATGGTTTGGGAAGGGCACTAGAGAGTCATCATCAATAAATGGGAATTCTTTCACTTAATTTCCCTCACCTTTGCCTGAATTCAGCCTTACCTGGTTTCTAGAGTTCAGCCCTTCTGGTAAGGAAGCCTCCTTTCTGCTGTTGGAGTGAGGAGTGGGAGGTTGGGGGGGAGAGGGGAGACAGGAGGTAGATGACTGGCCACACTGAGCTCTGGGAAGCAATCAGAGGGGTTTGTGCTCACTTCCTATAGAACTGCTACTGGTTCTGTTTTCAATTCAGCTCTGCATCTGTACCTCCAGAGGTACCTGGTATGTCTGATACCTGAGCCTTTGGAGTTTGTCTGGAACACATGAGCTGATGCTTCTTGGCTAACATCACATGCACAAGCAAAATCATGTGCATGCTTAGACATGTTCTGCCTTCTCCTCTGTGCTCAAACACCACTCACTCCGTCTGCTTTCCATCTTCCGAAATTTAGTTGACATTTCTTTCCTATTGTCATCTTTCTCAGTTTTCCTCTTTGTCCTTGAAAGTCTATGCCTGTTTTTAAAAAAAATTCCCGTACCATTATTTTAGCAGAGATTCAAAAGGCAAGAGGGACTTAAAAATTGGTATTTGCTCTGTGGTGCTATCCCCAGTCCATGCTTCATGCTGCAGCGAAGTGTTTATTCAGCCCCAATCTGCCTGTAAACTCCTCAAATGGCCACAAACAGCTTCCCTTAGATTACTAAGGGCAGAAAAGCCTTTCCCTGGTTTTATCGTGAGCCTCATTTTTGTCCTTCCCCGTCCCCTACCTCCACTCCCTATTCACCCCCAATTACACTCTGACCTTATTTTTTACTTTTTATTCCTGGACCATTCCCCAACCACCCACCCCCAGGCCCTTTGCACATGCTATTACTCTTAGCATAGTCCACCTCTCACTACTACAACTGGCTAACCTCTGATCACCTCCATGGCCTCACCTGAAAGATGACCTTCTCCTAGACCGCCTTCCTTCGTGCTATCGTCGTCTCCAGGACTGGGTTCCCATCATCCTAATAGAGCACCTACCATGTCGTGTGGTCCATGACTGCAACTTGGCTATTTGTTCGGCGTATACGAGGCACTCCAACTTTTGTTTAATGGTTATTGGATGGTTTTTTTCCTCTGAACCTTCTTCGCTCAGTATTTTCACTGGGTATTTAAGGCCTTTCTTTGCTGTCAAGCCTTGGTTATATTCTAGTAATAGCCCAGAAATTTACCCATCTGTTTGCAAACGTAGAAGTACTGGAAAGTATAGAAAACCTGAAGTGAGTGGGAGTGTTTGTATGCTCGCTTTGTACACTTGAAGGCTTCATTTCACATGTAATATTAACAAACCTGTATCTTCTAATATCAGTTGAGAATAAAATCAGTTTCTGTGGCTTAACAGTTAGACAGCAATAGAATCAGAACTTGAAGTGAATCAATACTTAGTGCCGTAGCATTTAATGTGGTGGCAGAAATAAAAAACAACCGGGTTGTGCTAGAAGTTGGATTTGCTGGTAATTTTGATTTATTCAGGTTGTGGATGGGCAAATGAAAAAGGAAAAAAAGCCGACTGGATTTTTTGATGCCCATCTGTTCATGCTTCAGAGACCTGGAAACTGATGTTTTAAATTTCCTGGTTTTACTTTCTTGGTTTATGCAGCTTTAAGATGGGAAAAAATGGAAAATCTAGTTAGAAACAATGAAAAGAATAAAAGAAAAGACAAGGAAAAGTGAGAGGTAGGAGAAAGGTACCTGAGGAAACAAATAATAGAAAGGGAAGAATATATTCATTTGATTTATAACATTAGACCTTTTTGTAATTAATGTGCCTCTAGGCATGAGTACAAGTCTTTGATTAGTACACAAATGAAAATAAGGTAACATATTAAAATTGCCTGCCTTAAATGAATGGCTAAACTGTAACTGGTAATAGTTAATAAGAGGAAAAACATATCTTTCAAAAAGCCTGAGTCTGGTTCAGAAAGTATGTTTCACTATGAAATGGCAGTGGAGTCAAGTATCTCTTTAGTAATCACGACAACATAATGATGATACTCTTCACCATTATCATCAATAATAAAAAACAATAGTATTTACTGACCTCTTCCTGTGTGCCAAACAACATGGAAAACATCATTCTGCAAGGCAGCCTTAATATTATCCCCATTTTGCAGATGAAATGACCGATATTTAAGAAAAAACACTTTCCTCAGGTCAGCTAATAAGTGGCAGAGCCCTGAATTTGAAACCAGACAGTGTGCCTAGAGCCCTACTGAATCCAGTGTGTCCTTTTGCCCTTGAATAAGGACTGTAAGATACTCAGTACATTTGAATCAATGTTTGGATCCTTATTCTTCTAGAGAAGTCTACCACTGATGGTATTCTCATTCATCAGATGAGAAAACCCAGGGTTAGAGAGATTAAGTGACTTCATACACAACCAAATCTTTAAGAATAATGTCTTTCCTAAAACTCCATTCTCTATTCTTTATTCTTAATTCTTAATAAACAAGTACCATTTTGTGCTCCACAATAAAATTCACAGACATTTCCTCCTCTTTGTCCTCCAAATTCATAAGTTTTGATAGCCCTCTCTTCTTCAACAATATTCTCTTGTTCTCACTGCCTGTCAACATAAATATGGGGCCTCCTACTCCATTGTTTTCCTGATACTCTGTTCAGGAAATTCCATGTGTCACAGTGTTGACCCCCTCTCCCCTTTCTACAGCAGTATCCATTTGTATTGGTCATCTCAGACTGCCAACAAACAAACAAACAAGCCAAACATGGGGTAGGGGGTTTAAACAACAGATATGTATTTTCTCACTGCTCTGGCAACTGGACACCTGAGAGCAGGGTGCTGGTATGGTTCGTTTGGGGTAGGGCTCTCTTCCTGGCTTGTAGACAGCTGCCTTGTAGCCACATATCTTCACACGTGGTGGTAGATAGGAGGAGGGGAAGGTGAGAGACAGACAGAGATCTCTACTGCCTCTTAGAAGGCAATAGTCCTATCAGATTTGGGCCCATTGTGACCTCATCTGAACCTTATTACATCCTAAAGATCCTATCTCCAGACATAGTCACATTTGGGGTTAGGGTTTCAACCTATGAATTTTGAGGGAACACTATCCAGTCCATAGCACCAGTAAAATGATGTCATGCTCTCAGGGAGAGTCTCCAATTGGAAACACTGCCATAGGGGAATTCTTAAATTTACTTGGAAAGAAGAAAGTGATCCTTTCTTTACTATCAATGCATTTCCCATTCTTCTTTCAACTTCCAATAATGGCTTCTAAAAAAAAAAAAATAATAATAATAATGGAATAGAACATGTGATTAGAGGTCATTTTTAGAGTTCCCTTCGATGCTGTATTGATACTATAGAAGACCTGGCATTCCCAGAGTAGTGAGAACATTTACTTACCAACAAGGTAAATCCTAGCAAAGGAGCTTGCTGAGTCTAGGTACATGTGGAACAGCTACTTCCGCCTGCTTGAAAGAGATTACTTCAGATCCACAGTTTTCATTTTTTATATATTGTCATTAACTAAGGTGAATGGATAGATAGAAGGTTTTGCAGTTTTGGTTCTGAGTTACTAACAAAACAAATGATGAGCAGGTTATTAAGGTTGAATTGAAAAATTAGATCATTTTAGTAATAGAATCAGTAAACAGTTTAGTTTAAAGGTGGTGTGGTTAATTTACAACCTCAGGGACTAAGAGACCAAAATAACTTGGCATAAAATGTTACTACATGTGCACTAAAGGCTTTCTCAATACAGACGGGATCTAGGAGGAGCTTTGATGTTTGTTGAATGAGTATTTGCGGATTGATTACAGTTTCTCATTCACTGACTGACTGGGAAATTTGCTGTTACTCAAGATGGTCTTAGGGCTAACTCCTTAAGTACAGGTGTCAGCCTGAATGAGCAAAGGCCTGGGAAGTTTATTAAGATTTACTCAGCTCCTCCACAGGGCACAATTCTCTTTTAATCCTCTCAAGAAATCTGCAGAAACAGACGCTATCCCATTTTATAGATTAGAAAACTGAGGTTCAGAGAAATTAAGTTATTTGAATAAATGCACAAATACAGGAAGTGTCTGTATACTGATGCAGCCTGGATTATCTTCTGTTCAACATGCCCATTCGCTTGAGTGGAGTTCCTTAAGGTGCTTCATAGAGATTGCTCTCCACCTGTCCTCCCAAATCATCTTTTCCGTAGTCCTACTGTGGTATTTGAAATGATCCCATTTGTGATAAATTCCCTTGAGTGAAGGTACTCTCCCCTTTGGAAGGGTACAACACATTGAGCATGGAAGGTGAGACACTGTGGAAATTTAAGATTCATTCCCAATAAGACCAACAATGGAGAACAGGGTATGATTCAGGGCTGGATCCAAAGTGGGGCTTAGTTCGAACATAGGGGCTATAAGGAGACACATGGTGTGTGTGGGGGACCACAGGGCGACCCGGGCAATGAGAAAGTAGTATAAACATCTTAGGGAGTTAACCACCAGTGGGTGGTTAAAGCTTGAAATGGAGGTGGGAAAATAAAGATATCCTGTTTGCAGTTCAGCCTATAGCTCTGCCTAACTGTGTTGAATTTCTGTAGCAAACCTTGTGTAAACTAGAGGGTTTTATTGTTCTGAGAGAACTCTTTTTTTGGGAGGACTGGCGCTCACAAGAAGTAAGCATGCGTATGCTCACAAGACTGGCTCTGGATTTGATAAACATTTGTTCTGTCAACATGCAAGGTAGCTTTTCATCTCATACATTTATATGGACCTTAAATAGAAAATGGCACAATACAAACTGCTCGTGCTAGTAGACAGTTAAATTAGCAATGTATACAATCCAAAACACTCTGAAATCAAGAGAGCATGGGGGCTTGAGGCATAATTGTTTAAGTTAAATAATACTAACCACATAAACCAAATTGTCAAAAGAGGTCATATAAACAAATGGTCTAAGTAAGGTATGTGGAAAGTGTTAGATTTCCAGGAAAGTGGTAGTGGGAAAGAAAAAGGAAAAGGAACAGACTCATGAACACAGGACCATCTTTTCCCAGGATAGCCATACATCCCAAACATCAAAGGGACGGCCTTCGCAAAATGGCGGCCCTCAACCAGGGGAGGAAGCTGCAGCTTGTCTTTTGGGTGGCCGTTTGGAGAAGGTGCGCTCATCCCTCAGGGTGTTCTCTCTGAGGCCAGGCAAGACTAATGAGGCCAGTCTGATAACCACAGATTTGCTTTCAGTCTCAGCGTGCATTTCTCAGGCTAATTAGTAGGGTTTGCTTGTTCGTTTTGACTGCAGCTCGTGTCTCTGGATTCTGTTTCTCTATCTTGTCACAAAACGGATTCTTTGCAGTTGCTTTGAGACGCCCTTGACCCGTGCCCTCTCGCTGTCAGTATTGCATGTCGGCTTTGCAACTTTGTACCACAAGAGATGAAATTTGGTTCAGGCACCAAACAGTGATCATCTAAACAACGTGGCCTAAGCAGCCACGGTGCTGTTGGATGGTTGCTCCCCAAAAACATTTGTGCTATGTGCGTGTGGATTATGATTGACTCATCTGTGATTTGAATTTGTTCATATTTTGTTCCGCCAGGAGTGTCTTGTTGAAACAGCCTCCATAGACATGTGCCATCTATTTTATGAGTATTATCCCTTAGCCATCTCCAGGAAGGAAGAGCAGCCATCTTACAACCGACCAACCAAGCCTAAGTCTGTCTTTCTGTTTAATGTTGTGGTCTCCCAACATCTAGTTTTAATTATGATGGATTTCCTTGCTTGTGATTCCTTTATTTAGTGAAGATAGTGTGACAAGAGATACAGGGACGGGGGGGATCTATACACATGAGAATGCTAGATCTAAATTTTTACTTTTATAGTTTATAGTTTTATATAAATCTGCTTACCATATAAGTGATATATTGGACACATGTGGGCTAGCATGATTTTTTAATTATCTTTGATATTTGCTTATGTGGCTAAATTCTAAAAATGTTAATTTTGTAATTAATTTCCAGCACATTGTTTGGAAACAGTGAATAGTTTTTGTTATAAATCACCCAAGAACTTAGATCACTACATTGCCTGGATGCGTTTTCCCATTTGGTTTTGGAAAAGTTATTTATCTTTGAATCCTATTTCTTTTCTTCTCAATTCCCAATATGGTCTAAACCCAAGAATTCACAGAAATGGCTGTGATAAAATCAAATGTTTTTTTTTTTTTTTCTGCTATCATCCGTATTAGCCTGGAACCATATCTTCTGTCACTTTTTTTCACAGATTCCCCTCATTTCTTTCAGACTTCCCTTTGTCTACTGATACGTGGCCTTGGTGTTTGGCCTTTGGTTTCAGTTTCATCATTTTCTCATGTGAATGCATTTCTCTACTCCTTCTGCCGTGCCTTCCATATAAAATGTGCCACCACCTAGCTGGCTTCCATACTCTGGCTGCGCATCTCCTAGGGTCTCCAGTAGTGTTTCCCAGAATATCCTTTGTGGGATATTTATTCTTAAGGTGCATCTTAAGATTGGGGGTGGGGGAGTCCTTTTTTCATTAAATGTTAAGTTTGAGAAATGATAATGTAACATTCCTTTTACATAATAGGTGCTCAATAAATATTTTTTTAAACAAAAGAACGAATGAGTGGACATATTTATAATATACACTAGCATGTACTTTGGGAAGTTCTTTAGCAAAGAAATGTTTCACTCTGTTTAACCCAGCATTTACCAAACATGTTTTCTCACAAAACCTTCTATAGTGTTGCACAAAACACACCTTGTTAAAACTTCAGCCTAAGCCATACAACACCGTGGCCATACCACTCTTCCTCCCTCAGACCCAGTCTATGTTGAGAGGGGCTGAGCTTCATCATCTCCCTCTTCTTGCCCGCCCCTCGCACAAGGCACATTCCTTATTACAGTTGCTAATATGCCCCTCTCTCTGCCTAGGCTCAAGTCTAGAATCACCTTTGACTGGTTATGCTGTCTTTCTCTTTAATCATCTGCTAATTTGCATCATTTTTCACGTGCTGTCTTCCCACATCTGTTTTGAGAAGCAAGACCATGGATAATCTCTGTCTTGTGGACTCTTATCTGTGGGTATTTATGAGATTCTATAGGTTGAACTCACTATTTAAGTATTTTCTTTTGAAATCTCTCAAAAACCATTGGTAAGCAGTGTATTCCATCATGACATACATTTCAGCCATGGTATTTTCTTCAACAACACATGAACCAATATTACTGTCCTAAGTTTACTTGACTTGCTTTATTTTATCACCTTCCTTTTGACTACCGCTGTTGGTTAGCTAAACGTACTCTAGCCTCTCGACTTTAGCAGAGAGAAGCCAAGGTACCTAGAGCATTTCCTGCATTTGCTATCCATCTTAACATCATTTAAAACTACTCGAAATAGGGACGCCTGGGTGGCTCAGTTGGTTAAGCAGCTGCCTTCGGCTCAGGTCATGATCCCAGCGTCCTGGGATCGAGTCCCACATCGGGCTCCTTGCTCTGCAGGGAGCCTGCTTCTCCCTCTGCCTCTGCCTGCCATTCTGTCTGCTGTGCTCGCTCTCTCTCCCTCTCTCTCTCTCTCATAAATAAATAAAATCTCTAAAAAAAAAAAAAAAAAAAAAAACTACTCGAAATCTAGTCTTTCCAGATTGATCTGAATAAGGCCATTCCTCTATGTCCAGCTCTAGGTGTGTGTGTTTGGATGTGGGGATGGCAAGAAGCAAGCAAATGTAAGTCTAGAAAGTACATACACCTGCCATATCTTTGAACGTTACCCAACATAGTACTGGGGTGTTGCGGCAATGCCTCCGGAACCGTGTTGGAGGACAGGTGTGGCAAGGAAGGGGAGGCTCTACTTGTGAGGAGAGGAGGCTCTACTTCTGTTTCAGAGATTGGCTGTGGGTTGGGGGGAAAGGCGGGGGAGGGCCCCCATGGCAAATAACAGATTGCAAATGATTACAGTAATCAGAATATTTCTAAAAGTAAAAACAGGTTCTGACAGAACTGAGAGACTCAGAAAGAGGGAAAGATGTTCTGTGAGTCAGGTGGGCAGTAGCATTTCTTTAAGAAAAATTGGGGGGTTATTAAAAGGCAAATCTGGCTTAAGCTCTACAAGGCAGCTCACTGGTTTTCTTCTGACTCTTTTCTCTCTTTCACTCCTTATCGCAGGACCTTTTCTATTCTCATTAACACCTCCACCAGAGTTGGAGCTTGGGAACAGAAAGGAGGTGTTCAGACATGTGCCTATTTGCATGCTCGCTCTCTTGAGTTAATCCCGGGACAGCACATTCTATCCAGTTCCATAGAAAAGCCAGTTTCACCCCATCAGTAAGGTATTATTTTCTTTTTTAGCCTAGAACAGCTTATTGCCAAGCTTCTCTTAACTGTACATTACAAATAGCGTCTGATTAAGAATGTTCTGGATGGGTTAATTAGTGTGGTGACTATTATTAAGCAAACTGCTTGTTAGTATTATGCCTATTTGATCTTGGTATTGATGTGAAGTAATTGACCATAGAGCTACATTTAGAGAAGCTGGAATAAAGTTTTTTGATTTCTATTATGGCAATAAATTGTTTATATTAAACATGTCTATGAAAATATGAGTTTCATGACACAGAGAATCAGAATAGACTCTGTGTGGGATGGTAGATGAGGATTGTTTTGTTTTGTTGTTTTGTTTTGTTTTTTGAAATATTAATACACTTGTCCAGCTTGCTTCATAACCAGCGCTGCTAGAACAAAGTGGCAAAAAATTATTTCAGCTCGCTCCTGCAGAGTATATGAAGAGTAAAGGGATTTAACTTAACCTCACCTAAAGAACATATTTCCTTTTTGATTTAGCTAACTGCCTGAATACTTATCTGGGTAACAATCACTGTATATAAACAGACTATTAAAGAAAAATATGGGGAGATATTCTAAGCAAGGAAAGCATAGCATGTAACCACCTTCTTTCAAACACCGGATTATTATCTATATTATTTATTGGTATTTTGTCCAGTCCTATTATTAAGTTTCCCTCACTATACCATTTCCATAGAGAATTTATTCCGTGAGCTAATAAATTATGCCATCAGGGAGTTTTTCTTGAAATTCAGCTTAAATTTTCCCATTCTTAATTTCATCTCATTACTTCTAGTTATACCTCCTTGTACCGGCTAAATAATTATTCTCTTTCCTCGGAGACTCCTATTATGGACCCCTCTACTTGTCACTTAACCAGGCTATTCATATTTAGCTCCTTTAATCTGTCCTCATAAATCAATTCTTCCATTGCCTTAATCATTATTATTGCTCTTCTAAGAACTCTCTAATTTTCAAAGATATACAGTTACAGGTGCCCCGGATGAAATCAGCATTTGCACGGCTCTCTCCCCAGACTTGCTGTCTTCCTTCTCTGTATGAGACGCTGCATTACAGAGTGGCATTGGTTTGCTGGTCAACCCAGCACAGGCTTCTCTAGTCAAACTCTAGACAATCTCAACAGTGTTTTCCATATGTCCTACTAGCATGTGGTTTTGTTTTGTTTTTTATTTCATAACATTAGTAAGCTGAGTTTTTGCTTACTGTCCATATTTATGTTCTGCCTCTTTCCCTGTCCCCACTGACCACCACCGATCAAGTCAGCCATCCACAGCCTGTGTTAACAGGAGATCTTCTTCATCCTCGCCAACATTTATTTTTTTTATTTTTAATTTTTTAAAGATTTTATTTATTTATTTATTTGACAGACAGAGATCACAAGTAGGCAAAGAGACAAGCAGAGAGAGAGGGGAAAGTAGGCTCCCCGCTGAGCAGAGAGCCCGATGTGAGGTTCAATCCTAGGACTCTGGGATCATGACCTGAGCCGAAGGCAGAGGCTTTAAGCCACTGAGCCACCCAGGCGCCCTTCCCATTCCTTTTAATTTGCAATTTTGCTCACATGCTGGCCAACATAAATGGATTTTAAGAGTAAGATGGGTCATGATACTGTTTTCTAACATAAAGTTATGTTGTTGCAGTGCGCGCTGAATTTTTTTTAAACGTAAATCTTCCCTACACTAAATTTGTAATTCTAAAATCCTTTCTAAGCTCACCTAGCATCCTTTCTCTAACATAAACAAACAAGTTTATTCACTTGCTTTATTGTCGTTTGCCAGATATGTACAGATGTTCCTTCTCTTTCTATTTGTTTCACTTGTTAAAAAGTTAAGATATTGTTGGGATGCCTGGCTGGATCAGTCAGTGGAACGTGTGACTCTTGATCTTGGTGTTGTGAGTTTGACCCTCATACTGGGTGTACAAATTACTTAAAAATAAAATCTTAAGGGGTACCTGGGTGGCTCAGTCGTTAAGCGTCTGCCTTTGGCTCAGGTCATGATCCCAGGGTCCTGGGATTGAGCCCTGCATTGGGCTCCCTGCTCTGCAGGAAGCCTGCTTCTCCCTCTCCCACTCCCCCCCTCCCTCTCCCACTCCCATTCCCTCTGCTTGTATTCCCTCTCTCATTGTGTCTCTCTCTGTCAAATAAATAAATAAAATTTTAAAAGAAAATAAATAAAATCTTAAAAAAAAAAGTTTTTAAAAAGCTAAGGTATTTTCATGTTCTTTTTTTTTTTTTTCCCTTTTGTCAATCAGTGGGAACTTTTTCATTGATTTTTTAGTTCCTTAGATTCTCCTCAGTGTTTTGAGTTTGTTTCAGGAAGAAAGTTGGTTAGTTCCCATAATAATTTTAGACCTGTGAGATATGAAACTATAACCTGTATATGCTCACATTTCTTTATTTTTAAATCAAGAATTAATGTATTGTTGTATGAGGGCATACCAAAGGTGTTAGCACCATTTTTGTGTTTTATCTCTATACAATCACATATTTATTACTTGGGAGGGTTCTTATATAGAAGGTGATTTCTCTCAGAGGGCTTTCTGAGACAAGCACAGAAGCCCCCCAGACTTTTGACTATGTAACGGACACAGCACGCTCCAGCCAGACTTCGTTTCCAGCTTACAGCAGAACCCGCCCTATCCCTTCATGTTGCCCTTAGTCCTTGCCTTCAGACCTAGCGAACGTCCTCGGCCCCTCTCCCCCTCAGCACACTTCTTACCGTCCCTCAGCACACTTCTTTTACTCACCTTCACCTCTACTCACCTTATGTGAAATAAGTGGCCTCGTCTAATGCTTTGGTGACACACTCTAGATTTCACACCTGCCACCTGAAACTGGTTTTTCCAACTCCACTTTTCTCTCCTTCCTTCAGCTTTGTAAGAAAGCTTGCTCTGGTCTCTTCTATAAGGGCCTACTTGCTTTCCCTCAGGCCAAGAATCCTAGATGCTGTGCTGTCCTCCTACTTCTGTCTTTTAAGAGTTTTCAGTTTCTTCAGAAGCCAGCTCCCTTCCCTAGCAAGTGTCCCCAAGTAAACACCCAAGTGAAAACCCCTCTGTACATGTGCCGCAATAAGGAAAACAGACCTCGCTTCCCCATTCTCCTCTCAATCTCGCTTTCTCTGTCTTTCCCTCTTGGATGCGCGCGCTGTAACAGGCTGATTTTGGCCTGCACTCTCCACAGGAACTACCCTTTGAGGAGCAAGTGATCCAAAAGCTCTTTACCTTGCCTGGTGCTCTGGTACCTGTGCAATGCTTTACACTCCATTTTTATGCATTTTTAAATCTTCTTCTTTCCTTTCTCAGACACTCTTTTGAGGCTCTTCACTCACTTTGCTGGGGTAATACTACTCTCTCAGCTTTTCTTCTTACTCTTCCAGATCTTCCTTATGGCTCTTCTTCCATAACTCTTCTTCCTCACTTTTGTCTTAAATGCGTATACTCCCCATTTCTTCACTTACTCGGCAATCCAGGGGAGGGGTGAGGTCTCAGGGTGGGCTTCAGGGACTCTAAGAAAGCACTTGTTGTCTGGTGTCTGTCTACTTCTCTGACCCTCCCATTCTGGGACTTGGCCCCAGCCCCTCTGGATTGCTTGCTATTCCCTGAAGAGTTTATGTTCTTTCTCAGCCCTTTCCTTAGATCACAACATTCCCTCAGTCTAGACCTTTCCTGACCTGCAAGTCAGAATTAATCCCCGGTTCTGTTTTAAAACTTGGAATGTTCGTTCTTTTTGTGTCTCACCACAGGTTGGTTGGTTGTTCGCATCCGTTCTAAGTGCTACTGGTTTGCTCCGCCAGTAGACGGTGAGCTTCTTGATTTCATTTGATTTAGATGCTTCTAGCAATAAGTGACAGATACCAAACTCTTCATGGCAAAGCATTATGGGAAGACAGGACAGAAATGGCACTGAAAAAATATCCTTCAAGAAATATTCTCAAGGTCGATTTAATAAAAATGTGTGTCCAGGTGCCCAGGCGTACAGAACAGTCATGTGAGCAGAAATGCCCAGTGTTCATCAAGGAAGTTTCAAGGATTTTTGTTAGGTAATAATTAAGTGTGGCTTGGAAATATGCATCAGGCCATGCAGTGACTGGAAAATGTAAAATGGAACTCTGGCAAGATGAGTGAAGGGAGAGTGATAAATCATCTCTCTATTCTTATTTTTCACAGTGTGCAAAGTGTAGGTTTTATAGCCACAGAAACACTTTGAAAGCCCCTCAAAGACAGTGTGGTCTGATTGCAAAGTTTTGAACTTCGGATGGCTACTTTTTGTACTCTTTCTAGAATGTTTGTTTTATGTTTAGTTTACTTTTATCAGTTTTCTACATCATCATGGTGTCCTTACAGAAAGGCAAAGGACAAGTTTTAAATAGTCTTTTCACTAAAAGTCTACTGCATTTCCTTTTTGTAACAGAATCATGCCCAAGCACAAAACAGCCCATTTACAGAAGATTCTCAGCCTTAAAGGAAATGGTGGCACTGCTCGATCTATGGCCCTTCCTTTCCAACAGGAGCAGAAAGGTTCTGAGATTTTATTGAAGAATTCTGATTCAGAGTCCAGACCTGGCAATGCGGCGCCACAAGAAAACCTGGGTAGCTCATTAACGCAGGAGTCAGACTGGAGAACGTGCAACCTGTCAGATAATTCAAGTTCTCATCGTCAGGAAAATGCACAAAATATGACTTTTGATCCCCGTGACATTTTGGGAGAAACTGATGATCCACAAAGACCACTGCACATTGTGTGGCCTCACAGGTGGTAAGTTTGAGACATACCAATGTAGTAAGAGTTGGAGACTCGTAATAGAAAATATGTTCCGATGATTGACTCAGTAATCTCTTGTCCCTGTCATTTAGAAAAAGATCATTTTAGTGTGGCAGTACTGCGAATGTGCTGCCAAGGTGGTATTATCTTTCTATCTTTACATAGATAGTTGTGTGTTTAGATTAAATTGGATTTACAGATACTTGTTTGCTATGATTTGCTGATCTCACAATAGCGGCTAGACACTTATAGAAAATCAAATCTTGTTCAAGAAGTTTTAGTACCAGAACAGGATTCCATATCTACACCTCTATACTGTTATCCTCGATTTCATATATTCGTGCTGTTAAAGCATTATGACCATTAAAACAAAAACGATTTCCGTTATTTCCTAATTTGACCAGATTCAACGGGGTGACTTCATGTCACTTGTCATAAAACCTATCATGTTGGTGACTGATCCCCTGCTCCCCAGTGCCTCTGCGTTGTGCTAAGCAGAACACTTTCTAGCAGAATCTCCTCTAAACAGACGAAAATCAACTGCAGCATGTAATCGCACCAAATATAAACTCATAAACTTAACCCAGGCTCCTATAAATTAGGATTTAAAGAGGTAAAATGTCCTGATAATCTTCTGGTATTAGGCAGGAACCTTTTAATCTAGTTTTTATTCCTCCCAGTTAGTTTAATCTGCA
>NW_022631005.1:16180960-16223460 GCF_010015895.1 Lontra canadensis
AACAAAAATAAAGCCCTCCTCCTTATCATAAAAAAAAATATGCCCATGAAATCATGCAGTTGCAGTAGCCAACTCTAAAAATGAAGTGATGCTGACCTCATTGTGTTAGTTCCATGCCGGGATCATGAATGGTCTAAAATATAGTGTTAGCCTCTAACATAGCTCGTACTAAGTCAACCAAATGTAGAGCCTACTTGCTAGGAAATGTATCAAAATCAAAAGTGACATTTTCTAGGAGATACATTCTGGCTTTAAATCTGTGTTAAAATGTCTGTGCATGAGAACAGGCCCTTAAATGCGATGCTTGCCCCTCTCTTCATTCTTTCTGAATCTGAGCTTGTCAAGGATTATAGTGTGCAACCTCTGCTGACAGTAGATAAATAACTGACAGTATTTTAGCAGAGTTGCTGGGTTCTCTGCAGAATAATTTGTTTTCTCCTTTCTATCCAGTCTTTAGTGTTTTGTTATAAACATCTATAGCAAGGCATGGTTAATAGCAATGACTTCTAGAGAAAGACTTGTAAAAAATACACTGCAATTGGCGATGCCTTTTCTTAAAACCATTTTCTTTATAAATATTCCAACATTGCACCAGGTTCCGACCTCTATGTAAATATTCTCTTTATTTTAATGGGCACGGAAGACTCACTGCTAGAGGAACAGAGAAAAGAAGTTTACAAGACATTGAAAGATAGCCCTCTCCAGGCTGCGGTTCTCAAACTCTTTGATCTGAAGACCCCTTTGCTCTCTTAAAAATTATTGGAACACCGCAGAGCTCTTTGTTTGTTTGTTTGTTTGTTGTTTTATTAGAGTTACACCTATCAATGTTTAGCGTATTAGAAATTAAAACTTTTAAAATCTACATCAAATCATGGAAAAGTAACAATCAAGGCCCACAGACGTGTTAATATTAATGTATTTCATGAAAATAACCATATTTTAGAAAGCAAAAAAATTAGTGAGAAGAGTGACATTATTTTACATTTTTGTAAATCTATAATGTCTGTCTAAGTAGAAGAGAGTTGGATTTTTATATCTGCTTAAGTATTCAATCTGTTGCAATATGTTGTTTTGGTGGAGGTTTCTGAAGAAAATTCTGCTCACAGAGAGAGTTGGAAAAGGAAAGAGTGTTTTAATGACCTGCTCAGATTCTTGTAGGTACTCCTCACTGCTACACCAGAACTTGGCAAGTAGGAGTTTCTCAAGGGTTAGTCTGAAACCATTCCATGGCTCTTCATACTCTCATACTTGCTGTTTAAATGGATTTGGTAACATCGTGCATTGGTCACTTGGAAAATACAGGTTTTATGAATTGTGCAGCTCTTCCAAATATTTGACAAAAAATTCAAGAATCATACCGTTAATATCACCACTGATAGAGGAATTTTTGATTATTGGGAAGTCATCAAGATCATGATGTAGATACACTTTTTTCAAGAATCCCAATGTTCATTTTAAAATCTTGAATTTACCATTGCAACAAATATGATCAGTTGTTTTCTTGAAGGGACATGTTCACATGACTTACATTTGAGAAAATGTCTGCCAAATACCCAAGTCTGATGAACCATGGTTTGTCTATCGGTTGTTCTTAGAAGCAAAATGAGTGCTTTGTGAAAAAAGCAACTCGTTAGCTCGTAACTCAAACACTCATATAAATACTTTTTCTCAAGACAGCCATTGCGCCCTGGTACACACAGATGTGGTGTGTGTGTTTCCAGTTTATCACACAGAATATTAAAACAAGTCTCTTCAAGGGATGAAATTTAATAAAAATAGTAATTTTAATGCTTCTTCAAGGGCATTCATAAGTGGAACTGACTTTTTTTTTCCCTTTTACTGCAAGTGCAGAGGGTTAAGAATACCATGACCGTTACTCAGTTTGGTGCCACTGCCTTGAATCACGCTGAGGTATCAGCGCTCCTCTCCATCGGCGCTTTTTCACTATTAGGACGTATGTGAAGAAGGCAAATTATATCTTAGTATTACTGTAAAAATAGGTTGATTTTGCAGACTCCATGAAAGGTCTCAAATACCCCCCAGGAACCACAAACTACACTTTGAGAACCACTGTCAAGCAGAACTCTCATGATAAGGACATATGTAAGACTATGTCTGCCATCAGTCATTGGAATTGCCTAATTTTTAGTTTTCATAGACTGATTTTTCTTGCCCCGAATGTTAATATATTAACATTTAGGTTTAGATGGCATATTGATATTGAGGTTTCACAGTTGATGGCAAACAAGTGTTCATCATATAGAAGAAAACTTCCTCAGACCAAAGAGCATTTGTGTCACAATGGGCTCAGTAGTTTGGGAGATCTGTGACACAAGAAATTCAGTTCTGATCTTCAAGTCCTTCTGAGCGGCACATAAGTGGGTGTGTTCTAAGAAAGATAAGGTAGCAGTGGCTGCGAGGCCTGCTGAGGAGTTTGAAATTGTTAGGAGTAGCTGTGGTGATTAGTTTCACCATGACCCCATTACATGGACTGTGGGGAAATTGTCAGAGCTTTTCGCTTGAAGTGAAGTGACTTGTTATGAGCTATATCTTATTTGCAATATTTTCCATAAAGTAATGATAAAACAATTTATGCAATGTTGATTGTGGTTAAGGGTATAAATTTGGAAAGGAAAAGGCCCAGTCATTGAGAAATAAAAACAGATTTGAAGCATACTTAGGTAAATCATGTACTGTAATATTGAAAGAATTTGACATACTCTATTTTTAGAAACTGGTGACTTCTAACTGAAAACAAATGATTGATATAAAATGGAAAATTATACTTTATTATGTGAGAGTAAAATAAATTACTTTTCTTTTTCCATCCTTTGACACTCTGAGGTTTAAAAACACAGCTTTGAGAACAAAATTGATGACTGCCTTCTGAAAAGATGTATGTTAAGTGATTGGATGTTATGCTTTTCAGAGCAAGGTAACTTACCTTGGTTTTCTTGTTGTCCAAGTAACTTGGGGAAAGTTTAGCGTATAGATTGTCTTAAATCTTTCAGGTCTCACTGGTCATTATCTAGGAATAGGATACTTTTGGAGGACAATCTTCAGATGCCACAGCAGGATGAGAACTGAGAAGCAAAGTGTTAGATTTTGGACACCAATGTTTTTTTTCTCTTTCAGTGTTATGTATAAATCTGTTTTTCTTAGGGAGAAATGATCCTCACGGAATTATAGTTCTGGAAAAGATGATCATGTGGTCTGGCCATCTGCCTTTCAGCACACTCCACCAGAGTGAGACCTATGAGAATCGATCTTACTTGTCCTGATCTCTAGAAAAGATGATGCTATACATGCTTTCCAGTGGCACTGTTCATTTTCATAGTTAAATATCTTCGATGTGAGGCATTGATTATAGGCATTCTCAATTCAGTGCTAAGCTCTTTCCAATTATATTTTTTTGCCTATCAGTGTTTTTGTTTAAAGGTTTGATGGTGTTGGTTGGTTGGCTGGTTGGTTTTCGTCCTTAAAAATTTTCAAGTGAACTCTGTCATTGAAAAAACAAAAACTCTCTAGAGAACTTTATTAGCGTCTTTGAAAAGTTGTAATCAAATACCTGGCTTAGGTTACTGTGT
Source organism: Lontra canadensis (assembly GCF_010015895.1). Lineage (NCBI taxonomy): Eukaryota > Metazoa > Chordata > Mammalia > Carnivora > Mustelidae > Lontra > Lontra canadensis. Next base: position 16,184,548 of record NW_022631005.1, read on the forward strand.
GGTGTATTGCTTGTTTTATTTTGTCTTCTAATGTAGTATTATCAGGTGAATCTCTGGGAATCTGATACAAGATTTTTTTTTTTTTTAAGATTTACTTATTTATTTATTTGGCAGAGAGTGAGATCACAAGTAGGCAGAGAGGCAGGCAGAGAGAAAGAGGGGAAGCACGCTCCCCGCTGAGCAGAGAGCCCGTTGCGGGGCTTGATCCCAGGACTCTGGGATCATGACCTGAGCCGAAGGCAGAGGCTTTAACCCACTGAGCCACCCAGGCACCCTGATACAAGATTTTTAACTAGTAGGAAAAGAAATACTGGGAAATTCAATTCATGCCCCCCCCCCAACAAATAGCCTTAGCAAAATTCCATTTATATTTTCCAGATTTCCGTTGTTAGATGTCTTGCTATTCTCCCAAACTATTAAACATATGAAAAAGATAACAGATTCAGCTTTGGGTTTGTTTTTAACTCTATGACATACCACATCAGCATGAGGAACGTTCACCTACAGTCATTACTGTCTTGTTGTTATTATCTCCAGAATATCTATAAACTATCATAAAACACGCATTGCACTTTTCTTCCTAACAGGGTTAAAAAATTCTCTAAACTTGACTCACTCCTTAAACATACTAATTTCTGCAAAAGATGCCCTTTGATTATGGTATGCTTATGATAGTCATTGTCAATCACTCATGACCGATGTCTGCTTTTGCTTCATTCTATCAAAAATCTTTTGATAAAATCCTTGTACTAGACTGATTTACTTATCACCATAGGTCAGGAGTGAGTGATCTGGGAAGTAGAGAGCTAGTTGATATAGATAGACAAATGAGCAGAGGAATAATGGATGGATAGGTAGGTAGATAGATTACCTGTTTCTTTGTTACATGTATTTATGTCATACGTGTGATATGCAGGGTGAGGGGATGTTAAATATATTTCTCCTTCCAAGTCACTAAACCTTTCTTCATATAATCCCTGTTGACCTGATCTCTATTTAGCACACTCTTTTCTCTTTTTTTCAGAACTTAATATCCCTTCTATTGCTCTTAATGTATGGTGTTGTCTGTCTTTTCATGATGGTAGTTACCATTATACTTCTTCAGAGATGCCCTGAAATCCTCTGTCTTCCGCAGTTGTGTGCCCTGATTTAAATTCCAGTGACGTGTGAATTCCCCTGACTGTGGATTTTCATGTACCAAGGGCACTGTGCATTCCACTGTACCACATAAGCATGTAATGAAACTTCACTTTCCACACTGCTTCCTAGCCCTGCTCATTCCATGTCTTAAGTGGTGTCATTTGGTTTCGATCCTAAGGTTCTCCAGGATAGAGACAGAAACTTTTTTGGGGGTGAGAGGAGGTAGATTTTTTTTTCCCCCAATAGCATCTAGCTGAAACATGTGCAGTGTACGTAGGATATTTAGTTGATGTTACTTAATGTTGATGATGACAAATCCTAGACTGACTGTTTGGTGATTGACTCTTACTCCATTCATTAAGTCCAGTGGATGACAAGTTTCTCATCCTAAGAAGAAAGGAAAATATAAAAGGCTTCAATTAACCAAACGGCAGGTGGAGATTGTCATGAGATCAGCATCGCTTTTACAAAACGTATGTTTTGTTTGTCTTGGGTTTGGGGTTTTGTGTGTGTGTGAAATGCCTTTATAGGAGTTTTAAATAGAAATCCCTCAGGACTTTGTTAAAATGGAATCATTTATTTTAATAGAAAGGTAGTAGAAAAAGTGTAATTATGTTGTTTGGGAAGAAAGGCTCAAACTGGCTAAAACCAAAATAATTTCTTAGTTATCACTGAAAAGTAAATCCAGAAGGGAAGATCCTAGCAGGTTATTTTTTCACCTACCCCCATGCCATAATCCAGATGTGTAAACCATTTCAAAACAATTCATTGAAATTACTTTCTCAACTTCTGTTTACAATCCCAAGTGAATGAGATTGCATGGCTTTTCTAGGTTATCCAGACTAAGGTTTGGTGTCCAGATTTTTCTTCGTTTTCTTTTTTCTTTCTTCTTTTTTGTTTTGTTTTACTCAATCACACCAAAGAATTCTAAGTTAGACTAGCAATAACTATTATAAAATATGTAAGGGTTTTTCCCCCCCTTGTATCATCTTTATTGGCCATGTAACTAATTAGCTATTTCAGCACTATTCAGGCTAACATCATTTGTTGGTTAAACAAAAGAAGGGGAAATTTCAGAAACACAAAGAGACGAAATGTTTGAGATTTGTTCTTACTCAGATGTATACCTCATAGTGCCTATCTCCTGTTGAAGGAAATAATTTATCGTGATCTGAGTCAAAAGCATTTCTCTCTTTGCTGTCCTTTTTTATTAATTTAGATATGTTTCTAGGATGAGAAATGATGTTACTTCTAATTATGGTTACATGTAGTTAATTTCCTTCTTTTTCTTAAGCTTGGTGTGAAAGGCAGTTTCCTCCAAAAGAGGGGTGTGGGAGGGGGAAGGGGAGAGCTGGTTACCGGGAGGGGAGAATACTGATAGAGCTGATCTTCCTGTTGCCTTAGCAACAGATTTATTTATTAGGGGTTGAAATGACATGAGTTAATATACCGCATACCTGCTGATCGGCAAACTCCCCTATTTCAGCTGCAGTTGACAATTAAGTCCTGGACAGCTACAGCCAGGGGTTAATGTTCCTCATTAGGAGAACTAGGTCATTACTGGGAAATCAAGGCACTTAAGGCAGCATGGGTAAAATACAAAATTCAGCATCTAGACGAGTGAGGCTTTTTTATGTTAATTAACCTTATTTTCCTAGGTTTAAAAAACTCTTATATGCACATGACAGTGGATCAATTAATTGAAAAAAGAGCTAGTTTACTTTACTCTCTGAGTTGTCTTCATTTCCTTTGCAAGGATTTCATTATTTTATGGAAAATTCTTATGTCTATATGATGAGTAAAAAGGGTATTAAAATTAAGAAGGGAATCATCATGGAAATCAGCTTTACCACAAGGGAATGAGCAAATAAAAGCCTTGGAAATGAAAATAAATAAGCTTTGCTAATACCTCACCTAAGGAGCAGAGTATAAGCCCATCAGAGCTAGGAGATATTTAGAGGTACTTCTTTGCTTCTTTATTAAGCAGTTACATAGTTATTTGACCTTCAGAAACTGAAACTTTGGAAAAGTGATTCCAAGTGGTTTGTAAACATTCTGTTTGCAGAAAGCGTGTAGCAGTTTAACAAACAATAACTTTCCAGTTCATAATTGGCTTTTTTTTAATACCAATAAAATTAGATACATTCATTGAAAGTTTTTATTAAAATGTCTGAGTGGGTGTTTTTTTCCACTGGATAAGTTCATAAATAATGTATCAAGCCCATTCTGAAAGCTTTGTTTTCTTATTTCTTTAAAGAGCCTTTATGTTGAAAGGGGGATATTTACAGAGTCAAACAAGATTTATTGCCCAGAATCCTCTTTTATCTTCATTTCGGTACTGTGCCTCCACTGAAGCCACTTGGGACCAGGTCTTTCACTTACGGTAACTTTCTCTGTGGGACACAGACCAAAGCAAAAAGGTGCTTTTACCAACCGTACCCCTAAGTCACTTTGTCCCCTCCACAGAATAATCTAAATCACTGTGATTCTTCTCCCTCTACCCATGTACTATAAATGGTTGGTTGACTGACTTCCATCAACTGACTTCTCTAGTTTAGAACTCTTGTTGTCATTTCTCCCCCTCATCAAATAAAGGCACAATGCGCCTTTAATTGATTACCTCTCTGATTCAGTGTATATTTTCACCTCCTCCCCCAATTTGTTCTGTTATCTAAGTGAAAGTAGCACCTCAGGTAACTTCTTTAGAAAATACCATTCTGGGGGTGCCTGCGTGGCTCAGTCGGTAAAGTGTGTGTGCCTTCAGCTCAGGTCATGATCTCAGGGTCCAGGGATCGAGCCCCACATCAGGCTCCGTGCTCAGTAGGGAGTCTGCTTCTCCCTCTTCCTCTGCCTCTCCCCCACTGCTTGTGCTCTCCTTTTCTCTCTCTCATACAAATAAATGAAATCTTTAAAAAAAAAAAAAAAAAGAAAGAAAATGCCATTCTAGTGAACCTCTGTATCATGTATATTGCCACTTTTCATCTGACTTAGCATAAAATTGTGTTTTAGGTGGCACCTGTCAGGACTGCTTCCTTCAGAAAAACATTTTCACTCTGAAATTAGATGTGATTCTTACACAACCACCTCTTTTCACCTACCATGGCCAATTCTTGGATTTAATGAGATCTTTCAAAGAAAAAAATTGTTTCCCCATTTCAAAATTATGACCCGAGAGCCAGAGTTTTAGAATGAGGAGATATGGAAGAGACTGTTATCTATCCCCCAGATTTCTTTCTCTTTTTCTTGAGAGCACAGTTGGACCATATTTTCCAGGCTCCATTGTAATTTGGCGTGACTGCGTGACTGAGTCTTAGCCAATAAATGTAAGCAGACGTGATGTGGAATACTTGAGGGCCCCACTTGCAGGTGGGGCATAAAAATGTCTCACCCACAATCCCCAGTGAACTCTCCCTTTGGAAGAGGTAGACATAGGAGGCCCTTGAAAATGGCAGTGCCTTCTTTGACTTGGGGCCTTGAATGACCTATGGAAGAAGGCTGCCCTATTGATCTGTCAGCCTGACTTTATAATGAATCATCATGCTTGTTTTTTAAAATCCCCTTCACTTATTCTAATTGTTAAGTCCTTTTTAATGCAGCCAACCTACCTTAATGAGTGCGGACAGCTAGTACAATAATCCAGCAAAAATGGCAGTGGTTTGACTGGGGTAGGAACAATGGAAGATGGAAAAAGTGGTCAGGATCTATTTTAAAGATTTTGGCCTAGGTGGATGTATGTAGGTGCTATTTACTGAGATGTGGATGTATATTGATTGGTTCTATTTGCCGAGATGGAGAACACTTGGGGAAGACGAGATTTTAAAAAGTTTGTCTTTGAATATGTTAGAGATATCTCTTAGAATGCAAGTGGAGATTTCAAGTTGGAAGCTAGATCTTTAAGTCTTTTATTCAGACAAATAGTCAGGACAGAAGACAGAAATTTGGGAGTTTATCCATGAGGAAATATTCAATTCCTATAAAAATAGTTAAAAATATTGGATTTTAAATCTTATAAGTTACACTTTTGGGTTTCCTAATTTTAAACATTAAATCTATACTAGTTCTGTGGACAGCAGTTACTGCTTTGTTATAGTTGTAGCGCTGTAGAATCTGGTCTTTCTACAAGTCCTGGCCCTCAGTTACCAGCCTTGTGCCTTAGGCAAGGTCCGTAGTCCCTAGTTTCGATTTTCTTCTTTATAACATAGGAATGATGTTAACCACCTTATACAGTTGTTCTGAGGGTTAGAGGATATGTTATATGTAAATGAGTTAACACTTCCTGGCCGAGAGTGAGCATTTAATAAGCATAAGCTATTATTATTAGTAAATAATACAGAGTGCTTCATTACCTCACAAAGCACTGTCACTTTTGACCACTGTTTCTTATTGGTTAGAATCAATTTTTTCTTAACTCTCCTAGAAAAAGAAAAGAAAAGAAACAGCTAAATAAAGTCGTCTTTTTTTGTCTTCATTTTCAGCCTACCCAAAACAAGTACATACTGTACAGAAAAATGGAATTAAGCTACAGAGCACACACTTGTAAGGAGCAGCATCTGCCTTGTAAATGAAGTCTATAAAAGGCTACCAAATGTCCCTTCACATTTTTATGATTGTTAGGGTATTACTAAACCTGGATGGAAAAATGTTTTTTGAGGCTCTTACATCAAGCACCCACACTGTCAATATCACAAATTATTTCCGTTTTTTACAAGATGGCTGCCATGCGGCTTCCTTAGGAATGGCAATGCTATTTTCGCAGGAGATACATAGTTTTAAAGATGTGATTTGGTAAAAAGCACTTTCTACCTTTTTAACTGTCACATTTTTAAGCACATAACTTTTTTTTTAAAAAACGGCTTTAATGGGATATAATTTATATATCACAAAATTCACCCATTTTAAACATACAATTTAATAGTTTTTAGTAAATTTACAGACTTGCATCACCATCACCACAATCTAATTTTAGAGTCCATGACTCCCGAAAGAATTCTTATGCCCCTTTTCCGTCATTCCCTGTTTCCACCCTTGCCCCCACAAAACCACTCATCGGCTTGCTTTCTCTGTAAATTTTCCTCTTCCAGACATTTCATATAAATGGAATCCTACAATAGGTGGTCTTTTGCACCTGGTTTCTCTCCCCTACAACAGTGTTCTTGAGGCTTATCCATGTAATAATGTGTATCAGTAGTCTCTTCCTTTCTAACGCTGAATAATAATTCCATTACATGGATAAAACACATTTTTGTTTATTCATTCATCATTTGGTAGACATTTAGATTGTTTCTACTTTTTTCATTATTGTGAATAATATTCCTCTGGACACTTTCAGAGATATCTTTGTGTGGACGTACGTTTTCATTTCTCTTGGGTGAATACCTAGGAGAAGAATTACTGAGTTGTTTCATAAATTTATGTTTACTTTTTTAAGAAACAAACAGATTGCTTTTAAGGACAACATCTAATAACTCTTCCTTCTTAGATTCATTCATTCATTTCATTCATTCATTTCCAAATGTTACTGAGCTTCTTCTAAAGCTGGGCTTTGTACTAAGTACTAAATACAGCCAACTCTTGATTATCCACTGTAGCTGGAATGAAATGTACTCTGGATATTTAAAATCTCCTCCTTATTCATAAACCTAATGTTAGGTATTCTTTTAAGAGTCTTCATCAAAAATGCTATGATCTCACTAGGCCTCTTATTCCAAACATGTACCAAATGGCTATATGACAGGTAGCTACCAGAAATTCAAAGAAGAAAGGCGTAATTCTCTGCTCTTCAGGGACCCCCAGTACCGGAAGGGAGACAGGTTTATAATGCCTGCATATATTCTTAGTGTCTCTGTCTTTTTCGAAAATATAACTTGTCTAATTCAGACTCCTTCTTTTTCCCACTGAACTCCTATTTATGAGTAACACTCTAACTCCCCCTCCCCCTGGGCTGCAAATGATTATCTTGTTTGATTTCTCTTCACATTACTCTGTTAGCTTCCTGTGGCTACTATAACAACATATCACATACTTGACAGCTTAGAACAGTAGAAATTTTTTCTCTCACTGTTGTAGGAGCCAGAAGTCCAAAATCGGTTATCACCTGGCTAAAATCAAGATGTCAGTAGGGCCTCACTGCCTCCAGAAGGTCTAGAGAAGAAACGGTTCCTTACCTTTTCCAGATCCTGACAGTGGCCACCAACTTTCCGATTGTGGCTGCCTCACTCCATCCTCTTCCTCTGGGGTCCCGTTACTTCCCCTTCTGTCTGTATCAAATCCCCCTTTGTCTCCTTCTTATAAAGATGGATACATGTGATGCATTTAGTGCCCGACCAGATATTCCAGAATAATCTCCCAATTAACCACATCTGCATAGTTCTTTTTTGCCACATAAGGTAACATTAATAACTTCTAAGGATTAGGATGTGGAGATCTTTGGGGAAGGGGTGGGGATTAGTCAACCTAACATAAACTGCATATGCAATCATTATGACATCATTCATTCTTTTATTCATTTATCCATTCATCCGTTCATTTGCTACTTTTTGAGCATAATATTACATGCCAGGTAGTGAATTAAGACTTGAGGATACAGTAGTAAGGAAAAATTCACACACACAGTCCTTGCCTACTTGGAGCTTACAACAGACTGATCAAGTAAAATTTACCTGACGTAAGTGTTACATAGGAGAAATGGAAAGGCAGAATGATGTGTAACTTTTTGTAAACATATGGCACATTCATTATAAATGCTTTAAGCAATACTGAAAAGAACAAATTAGGTGTTTTAAAAGCTCATAGCACAAGTCTACCACATATAAGTAACTGCCTTTCTTGATATTTCTTTCTTCCCATCTTTCTATCTACTAGTTTGGAATTTATGCACTATTTTGCTTTCTTTAAAGTGATTACCCTGGTGGTTTTAATAACAGACTTATCCCAAATTCACCTCTATCTTTGCTTATTCTCCCCTCTTGCACATTAGACCTTTCCTTGTGCCCAAAAGAATATCCTCAAAAATTGCTTTTAGTGAGAGACCATTGGTGGCAAGTTTGTCTGAAAATATCTTTCATTTATCTATTATTCCTTGAGGATATTTTTTTCTGAGTATACAGCTCCGGGTTGAGATTCCATTCTCTCAGCTTTATTTTGCTACTGAGACATTATGTTATCCGACTTTTCTCTCTAGCTACCTTACAGACCTTTTCTTTGTCTTTGGTGTGCCTCACTTTCACATGATATATGTAGGAATGGATTTCTCTTTGTAATCTTATTTGGGTTTTGTGAGATTTCTTAAATCTTTGTATTTGTGCCTTTCCTCGCTTTTGCAAAACATTCATTCATATCTACAAATATTGCCTCTGTCTCATTCTCTCCTCTTAGTGTTCTGGGTCTTGGTCTTTCTAGCCATCTCCTGTTTCTTAACCTGCCTTTCATATTTCCCATATCTTTTTACTTGGGTTTATCTTTGAGTTTACTAATTCTCTTTTAATTCCAATCATATTTTTCATCTTTCAAAACCAGCTGGTCAGTTTTAATCATCCTGTGTTCTTCATATAGTCTCTTATTTCTTTAAACACTTTGAACACTATCATAATCCATGTTTGATAATTCCAGTAGCTGAAACCTTTGTGGACCTGCTGTCTTTTTTTCTCTTTGTGCTTGGTGTATTGTCTGTGTGCTTTATTTATTTTTCACCATGAGTCCATATTTTTTGGAACTTTATCAAGGGGAATTCTCTGAGAATTGCCTGAATTGTATCTGGGTTTCTGCAGAGGGGATGTGCATTTGCCTGCATCAGGTGTTAAGGGAGCTAATAGCCCAGCACTACTTGAAACTAAATTCTCAGTTCAGATTGTTTGTTTTCTTGTTTGTTGGTTGGTTAGACCACTGAAGAGTTTTGGAGTTGTTTGAGGGCCAATGCGAAATGAGGAAGTTGCAGGAGAATTTTCTTAATCTGTACCAATAACATATATCTTTACATCTCTCCCGTGGATTCTTTTCATTCCATCGTACTGTGGCCCCATGCCCCTGGTTCTCATCCTTGTAAAGGTAAACCTAGACTACTGTAATCACCCCCTCATTTCTCTTCTCTGACCTGAGCACCTTCTAGTTCATATCTTGGGTTGATACTCAGTACCTTCTTCATGTTATTTTGCGCAGAGTCCTGTGGCTTTCTCTCTCCTTATCAATCATCTCAATGTGACTGTCCATTAAAATGAGATTTTGGTTTCTTATTTTAAATTAAGAATGCCTATCCTCCTTATCCCAGTTAAACCAGAATTGCTGGGAGTTGAGCCCTTGTGTCATCCCAGTCAACTCTAATGTCAGGCAGGACTGAGAACTATGAGTCTGCAAGAAAAATCATAGAAACAGAATTGTCTTTATCTAGCACTTAAGACCTCATAGGACAGTGGTGCACAACCCTGCTGTATGTCAGGAAACACCTAAGTGTGAGCCCAACTCTGAAAGATTCTGATTCAGTTGTTGTAAGATGGAGCCAAGGGAGTAGAGCTTTTAAAAGTTCCCCTAAAATCTACGACATAGAGGATTGAGAACCACTGTTCTAGAATCATAAATTCATAAGCATACAGGGATCAGGCTAGTACATTAATAAATGAAAAGTCTAGCTGGGAACTGTGGGAAACTGGAGGGTTCCACCACTCCATATAGTGCAGGCAGCCCTACTCAGGTCTTCCTGATTGCAAAACGTGCAGTACAGCTCATTTCACCTTTCTAGTCAAATCTCAGTCCAGTGTTTGAAAAATGGACAAATATACCTACCTCTGTGTGCACATGCATCTGCAAGAATTGGAGGGTATGGTTACCTTGCTTTTCTTTCCCAACTCGGTGCTCTTGCCCATGTTATTCCCTACCTCCGGTGCTTTCCTTCCTCTTCCATATCTGTATAAATCATCCGCTATCCTCAAAGGACCAACTCTTGCTTTCTCTGACATGGTGATGGAGAGCTGATAACTGGAGGAGGTGTGATTTTGGGAGGGGCTCTTCCCAGGCCTGTCTGCTTCTGTTTTGTGTAAACCTCTCTCCTCTGAGCTCTATTAAACTTGCATGTACTTCTTGGGAATTTAAATAAAACAAAGCGTTATATGGTTCAACTTTTTGGTATTTTAGCTTTCTAATTACTACCAAATAGTTGGTTTTGTGAATAGATTTTTATTACATTAAGGAATCCACCATAAAATGTTAAGAATTCTTTACGTAAGATAGTAGCTTTTAGAAACTAGAGGGTCTTAACATGTGGATTATTTAGATAGGTGAGGGTTAAAAAAGCACTAAGACTGAAAAAGGGTTAATTATCATAGAAGAAATAAATAAGAAGTAAGGGAGAATAAAACAAAATATCTCAAAATCTGATTTGGGCTGGGGAAAAATGAGTCAGCTGGAATGTGTTAAGTAAAGGAACAGTGACAGCAAGCCATATTCATTCCTTGATGTGAGATGTTTATGTGCAAGGCATTTCTTCAAAACCTTATTAGAATAATGTTGCCCTTTTAGATGAAAGAACTTATATTTGTAATTTAGCACAAGAACCATGTTAAATGAACTTGAACTATAGTACCAAGTACAAAGAATCCAAGATGTAATCATCACTCATTCATTTATTCACACATTCAACACATATTTACATGAGGCAAGGAAGTTGGCAACCCCAGTATCCACATATGCCAGATTGTAGTGTCTGAGCCCAGGCTACAGCCAGACTGCCTGGTTTGAATCCCAGGTCTGCCCCTTACCGCTGGGCCACTGGGGCAACGTGGGCAGGTTGCTTAATCTCACTAAGCTTCAGTTTCTTCACCTAAATTAAGTAGAAGAATGGTACTTACCCACACAGTTGCTGTGAGGTTGAAATGATTTAACCTATCCAGTGGTCTTAGAATAGTTCCTGATCCATGTATCCATATTAGCACTATACACATATCTATGTCTTTGCTGTTATTATTAATCTTTGTTTCTTTATAACTCAACTCAGTTACCTCAGGATTCTCTCAGTGAATTCATGATAATTCAGTAAATCTTAGGTTCTCCCTATTTTTTTTTCCTTTGAGAAGCACTTACATTCTAAGGATCCTTAGTAGCATCAGAGAAGATGGTTTGGTCTCACTTGGCACATGGCCACATTGGCACCTTCTGAAAAGAATACTGTCCTATCTGGTTCTTGGTGATCCACTCACAGAACGGGTGTCTACTGGGTTAAGCTCCCATCTGCCCACACACAGCGCTGTTCATGCCAGGTGCACTGCAGGGCCTCTCGGCATGACACAGTGCCACCTGCAGCATGCTGTCTGGCTCTGTCAGGTAACTTCTGTATCTTACTAACGGCCTATGGAAAATACGGTTGCTCTCCCATGTCACCTGTGGACCTCCGAAAACTCAGCAAACATGCTTTCAGTCCTCCCTGATCCAGGCAGTCTGTCTTCCTCAGTCGGTCGTTTGCCATGCTTGCCACAGTCGCAAAGCTGCTGCCTCTCTGGGTTCTAGAAGAAAAAGCACAAGATCAAAGTTACTCTCTCCTCCAACCAGCTCTATGCCTCCCAAGTTCTCCCCGTTTTCAACCTTGGACATCCACTCAAGAGTATCTCTGTCCTCTCCAACTTGTCTCCTTCAGCCCACAGATTTTTGGGAAGGGAGTGGGGGGAAACAGTGGGGGAGATGGGTAGGGAGAGTGTTGAGAAAAACCTACTTAGCATTTGTCTCCAGAATGTTGTTTAGACTTCAGTGTCAGAATTTTAACATAAAAGTCAAGAGTTAACTATTTATTTGTCTTCTCTTTGCATTTCTGTTTAATAACCTTACCTTAAGGGCAAAGATTATAGAATATCTTCACTCCCAAGGCTGGGGGGTGGCGGCAGAGTAGATTTGCAAAGTGGAAAATATCCAGGGAGGAAACCCATTAAGCACATTGATTAATACTTCAAATATTATCCTTCTACACATGTATTGATAGGGCTTCTTTTGAGACCCCCACCACAGAGAGCTTCCAGATAATTGCAGTACAGCATAATAAGTGAAAACCCAAAAGAGGAAGCAACTTATTCTGCCTGGAAAAGTCAGGCAACGCTTCACTGAGGAAGTGAGGATAATTGAAAGCGGATTCCATTAGGCACATTCCTCCTCAGCTCCTGAGCCACATATGTTGCAAGAAAGAACACCCAGCGAAACTGAATGGGAACCCGTACTCTGGGAGCCCAGAAAGACTCCACCAGACCTGATAACAGTGCTTTTCTTCCTAGTTCCATTAGTAACTCCAAACCTGAGGTGAAGGGTCTGGTGGGCGGCCACCCTTGCGTCTGGGGCTGCACCTGGACTGGGCTAAATTGGAGTGGCCGTTGGGGCGGGTGGAAGCTCCATGTCCCCAGTCCTACCTGAGCAAGTAGAAAACTCTGGTCTTCTCTTGTGCCAGAGCTTGGAACTGCTGAGCTGGAGGGCAAATTAAAAGCTTGTTGCCCACCTAATCCTTACTTTGAGAGCCAGCCTCCAGCTAAAATGCAGTCTTCCCACGTAGGCACCACCCTGTCTCACTGCTGTGTAGTTTGCGCTCCTCCCAGCAGCAGCCTTTCAGCTGTTGCCCAGACACCCAAAACGCTCTTATGTTTGATATTTCACACAGCTCTTACCCTCCCTGGACATTCTCCCCATTTCAAAATCTTACCTTCTTTACCTTCCTATTTTACCCCTCCGAACTTAGATTCTCTTAGTGATCCGTTTCAATATATTAATCCCAAAAGAATACAAGATACACACATGTATTAAATCACATGTATTATTAATCATTAATCATTATAATCACATGTATTACATAAATCACATGTATTAAATCACATAAATCCTTGCTAGTGTTTTAATGGGTTCACTCCCCAAGGGTGTTTATTTACTATGACCACAGCATCTCGCTAAAACTCTACTGCTAAGACATAGAAGGCTCTGGCTTTAAGGAGCCTTGGGCATTCTTAATAGTCACAGATGAGATTTGTACACAGTGGATTTTCCTTCTTGTCCCTAAAATGATAGCACAGGGGCACCAGCCTCTGTCCTTGACTAGAACCTAGATTCCTCGAGGGTTGGGTCTCCTGATCTCGTTAAACATACTTGAACCCCAGTGCCTTGTTCTGCCTGGCACGCGGAGGTGCTCAGGTCTCCTTCAGGGAATACATTACAGACTCCAAACAAGGGTATTTGTCTCAAGGCCAAAAACCTATACTAGATAAGGGATTTTATTGTTGTTTTGAGTGTTTATACTTTAAATAATACCAATTAAGTCATCCTAGAGCCATACCATGGTGTTTTGTTATAGATCATTTTGAATATAAAACTGGTATGCCTGGCATGCTTCCTAAGGTAATTGATACTCAAGTAAAGAAAAGAACCCTTTGTAACTTCTGCTGGGTGGGTTGTATACTGCGAACCCAATTTCCAGATGAAAACAGTGAAAGGCATTTACTATGTCTCTCCTATGAGTGCAGCAAAGTTATTAAACCACTAATTTCTTTCTTTGACTTAAATGGGTAAAATTGTAACTCATTGTAATATTTAGCAAATCTAAAATATACTAATTATATTAACTTTTCAGCTTAAATAACTTGAGAAGTATTAAAATTATAAGAATATAAAGCAAAACAGGAATAAATATTGAAAAAATTCTATGCAATAAAATGAAAAGTTAATTACTTAATTCTGCTCCTTGAGTACACACTGCTCTCTAGAATATGGACAGACTTTTTTCCTAATGAAAATAGTGTCATAAGTGAATGACACATAATAGTGAATCATTGGGTAATTTCTCATTTAGAAAGTGTGAGACTGTTTCCATTAAAAAAAAAAAAAAAGATTTCCATAAAATTTGACTCTAAAACAGAAGGAACAATTTTTTTTAATGTTTACCTTTTTAAAAGGTTATCCTTTTTTTAGGATATTTCATGGGAAATTCAACTTTCAGTGCCATTCTAATCCATGAAAATGGATGAAATATGTAGTCAGAAAAAAATTATTTCATATACCAGCCAATGTACTTCTGTAATCCTCCCAGACAAGATGATTATCAAACAGACTTCTTCTTGCAAAAATACCTTCTCCGTCTGATCTCTTACTTAGCACTTTATTCTCTGCTTCTTGAGACTAGACCTGGCACAGAGACCTTCTAGCATTGGCAGCCCGCAGACCCTGTTGATGTTTGTGCTGAAGGAGAACTGTTCGGCGTTGCACTCCAGGCCCACTCCTCTCCATGGAGAAGCGCCTTGTACCAGCTCTCTCTGAGAATCCAAGGGTATCCTCCACCCACTTCCACCTGTCTGCCTGCTTTTGGACAGCTTTTCCACCTATTGCATGTTTCAGGCTTTTGGGTGTCTTATTGTTGTGGAAGATCACGTTTGCCCTCCATTGCTAGTTCTCCTTGTTGCTTTTAGGTAATTTCTAAGAGGGGAAGAGAGATGAAAAGAGATGACAGTTTACTCTCCCGATTTCAGCTGTAATTATCATTAAGAAAGTGGGGCGCCTGGGTGGCTCAGTGGGTTAAAGCCTCAGATCATGATCCCAGAGTCCTGGGATCGAGCCCCACATCGGGCTCTCTGCTCAGCGGGGAGCCTGCTTCCTCCTCTCTCTCTCTCTCTGCCTGCTTCTCTGCCTACTTGTGATCTCTCTCTGTCAAATAAATAAAATCTTAAAAAAAAAAAAAGTGATTTGGTAATGACGCTGTAATATTCCTAGGAAGGAATGATGAGCATGTGAACTATATCAAGAAAGGAAAGACAATGATGAGAATGAGAATAGGAGTTGGTTCAGGGACTGATCACTATTGTGAGGGTGACTGGGTTCATTGCGGCTTGGATGACTGGATTAAAGGTGACATTTGACAAGATGAGGGATACAATCCTGAGAAGAACATTTCAGTCGTAGATATGTGTCTTTTTACACAAATGGAAATTTTACTTTAAATCATATTTGTAACTCTATGTTGTAAATAATCATTGCCATTTATTGAATGCTCACTACACTGTTTGCATGTGTAACATAGGTAACTCTTAAGCTGCCTCCACATATAATTATCAAGGTAAACATTGGAAGCTTGACGATGGTACATTCCACTTACTATCAATAACTGATTAAAAAGTGTAGCAGACTTTATCCCCCCACTTACAATGGCTGATAAACTCATCGGATGGCTGCCTGGGTGGCTTAGTCGTTGAGCTTCGGACTCTTGGTTTCGGCTCAGGTCATTATCTCAGGGTTGTGGGATTGAGCCCCATGTTAGACTCCAAGCTCATCAGGGAGTCTGCTCCAGATTCTGTCTCCTCCCTCTGCATCTCCCCTGGCTTGCCCACTCTCGCTCACTCCCGCTGTCTCTCTAAAATAAATAAATAAATCTTTTTAAAAAACTGATTAGAATATTCTTAAATCCCCAGTTCTATAAATGAAAGATAAAGCAATGATGATTATAATAATCATTATAACAATAATAATAATAACAGCCATCCTTTATTGAGTATTTTCTGCTTGCTAGGCTTTATAAATTGTTTCATACAGATCACCTCACTTAATCCCCTCAACAGCCCTTTGAAGTGAGCATTATTAGCCAGACTGTTACAGATGAAGAAGTTAAATCTCTGAGTGGTTTGGTTACTTGCCCTGGATTACAGCTATTGAGTATCAGAACTCAGATTTTAGCCCACTTTCCATTAGGCTATATTGCTCATATAAACTTTTTCTTCATTTATTCTGATTAAACTCATCGTTAGAACAATAGTCATAAATGAATTGGTTATTATTAGCTTTCAAGGAACATCTTTTTCTCTTCCTTTCGGGTTTACCTACACTTGTAAGGCACTCCAGTCAAAATGATCTTTCACCAAATACACTATATACCATACCTAACTACTTTTATTATCTATTTTTTATCCGAAATAATTTATTCTGATATCCACTAGCCATAAGTACATTTAATTAATTAAGACTTCAGTTCATGAGACTTCCCAGTCTGGAGCACTTCTTGAGCAATATAGTTAATTTATAGCATGTAATGTTATAATATTCAGAATCTCTTATTATTTTTCCATATGAATAGTTAGGATACCTTTGGTACCTACTGTGGGCAGTTCTTAATAACTTTTAAATAAGCAATGAATGATTAGAGTAACAAGGGGCTGAACTTTTTTCTTTTACGGTATTATAAAAGGGACCATGTAGGATGACACAGATTAATTCCATTTATAAGAATGTAGGGAAACAGAGGAGATACATAATTAATCCTGTTTATAAAATGAAAAAAAAAAAAAACGCAACATATGTAGCAACAAGAACACATCATTTTGAGCAGGTCTTTCTAGAACAGACATTCCATATTGTGTTCCTCCTTTCCCACAGTCATTGCCATGACAATCTGGTGTGCTTAGCAGTCGCTGCTGAGTAAGGGAGACTGTCTCTTCTAGGGGATCTCTGTGTTAGCCAAAAAACACAGCAGTCTTCTTTGGGTCTAGAAGCAAGACATAGTATGTGAAATGGACAGGATTTTTGCATTATTCTCCCCATTGGATGGATTTCTTATGAATTACTTTGTCCATTTTTATTTTAATATGTTTTAAATCAGAGTGAGGCTTTGGAGTAGATTTTTCTCTTCAAGTTAAAATTCTTTGCCATATGATTGAAGACCTTGTCATTTCTAGATGTGACAAAATGTCCACAACTGAATATGAAAACCTGTTATTAAGAATTGAAATCCATTTTGATGAAAGACGTCTAATCATGCAGACCATGTTTAATTCTCCATTAAAAAAAAAACGTGATCCTTCGTGTCATTTCATAGACCTAGCCTACCAAAGTTTTAAAAATATAACGGTCTCTACTCAGACATGACACAACCATCATTCATTCATTTCAAAGTCGTATTTTGAGTGCTCGCCAACTTCTGAGTCAAAGAGTTTCTCTGATGTTATGGGATTTCCAGCTCATTATAAGGGGACAGCATACAAATAATTATGAAATAATGTCAAAAAACACATTCCTGAAATCATCAGTAGCATATGAATGTCCGTACCAGACTGATTCAGACTGAGATGGCGTGCTGCAGGGATGACTACCAGTAACAATAAATTTAAAGTCAACGAGAGAGACAACAGACAGGGAGTGGCAGAGAAGTGGGGAGAGCAGTGTTCCAGATTCAAGAGTCGTAGGCCCAAGAGCTGTGGATTGTAGAGAGCAGGGAGAAAGGGAGAGGGTGAAAGTGAATATGAACACCAGTGCTTATTTGCGGGGATAGCAGGAGTAAATGGTCGGTGGAGAAATCGGAATGTTGGCAAGTTTGGAAACAGCCTCCTTGTGTTCAAAAATGTATTGGGCTTGAGATCCTGGAATAGCGGGAGAAGAAGGACATGGTGATACGAGAAAGGAGCTTGGTCATTAGTGCTATGCTTGATGGGGCATCAGTGTAGCTTGTAAGTATTATAAATGAGATGTCATTGGAAAGGCCAAGTGAAGATTCCAAATATCCACCTGATTATAGAAGTAGTAAGATCATCACTTACAGTAAATGGGAATAAGAGCATTAGATTCAGAAGAGGTGATCTAGATTTAGAGTTGATTCACAGTAGTAACTTTTTATTTTTTTTTAAGATTTTTATTTTTTAATTTGTTTGACAGAGCAACAGAGAGAGAGGGAGAGAGAAGCAGACTCCCCACTGAGCAGGGAGCCTGATGCGGGACTTGATCTCAGGATCCCCAGATCATAACCTGAGCCGAAGGCAGACGCTTAACTGACTGAGCCACCCCAGTGCCCAATAACTTTTTAAACTGTACGCCAGGCCTTGTTCTAGACATGGGAAGTACTGGGTAAACAAAAGCATAAGTTCTGCCCTCATGGAACTTAAAACATAGCAGAAGGTAAAGCAGGTAAAACTTCAAAAGTAGGATAGTTCCAAAAGTAGAGTGAACAATGTAGGACGGGAGGAAAAGCAAGAAAGAATTAAGGATTCTACAACAGAGAAATCTGAATGTTACAAAAATCACTAGATGTCACTTGTAGTATTATTTGAAACATCAAAAAATGGGGAAAAACTTGAATTGTCCATTAGGAGGGGAATTTACTTAAAATTTTGAAATATTAGGTAACCATTTTAAAGTGGAATATCTATATGTGTTGATGGAAATAGATGTCTGTTATGCATTAGTGACAATGGGAAGTGACCTCATATTTATAAAATGAGGAAGATGTATATAAAAATACGTTCACACAAAATACATGTTTGCATATGCCTAGAAAGAAGTTGATCCCTGTGCACCAAACAACTGTTAGTAGTGGTTAATATCTGAGGAGTACAGTCATGAAAGGTAAGGAATAGGGGCTTTCTGACTTCATATATTTCTGAATTATTTGTATTTTATTACAATGGGCATGCTTTTTTTAACAGTTAAAATGTGTATTAAAGTAATTATAGGGGCACCTGGGTGGCTTAGTCAGTTGAGCGTCTGCCTTCAGCTTAGGTCATGATCCCAGAGTCCTGGAATCCAGCCCCTCATCAGGCTCCCTTCTCAGCAGGGAGTCTGCTTCTCCTTCTCCCTCTGCTGCTCCCCCTGCCTGTGCTCTCTCTCTTTCTGTCAAGTAAATAGATAAAATCTTTTTAAAAAATGTGTAGATTCGGGGCACCTGGGTGGTTCAGTGGGTTAAAGCCTCTGCCTTCGGCTCAGGTCATGATCCCAGGGTCCTGGGATCGAGCCCCGCATTGGGCTCTCTGCTCAGCGGGGACCCTGCTTCCTTCTCTCTCTCTGCCTGCCTCTCTGCCTACTTGTGATCTCTGTCTGTCAAATAAATAAATAAAATCTTTTAAAAAAATGTGTAGATTCACATGCAGTTGTGAGAAATAATACAGAATCCCCTCTTGGAATTCTGATAGTACAAGTGTTGGAGCTTCTCTTGTCCAAGAGGTCCCTGAGGTTCAGTTCTTTGTTATGTTAATTTAAAAAATTTTGGTCTAATTTTCTCTCCGGTGTTCACATTGGGTAAATTCTGTTTATGTAAGATCATTGATTCTATTCCATGCAATACTTTTTCTACTATTGAGCCTTTCCAGTGAGGTGTTTTTTTTTTTTTACTCCCTTTATTATACGTTTCAGTCCTATTATTAAAATCTCCTAGATGTTGAGATTGAGCACTTGAAATCTGACTGTAAGCTTCCCAACAGGGTAAAATAGGAAATAAGAATCATGTATCTTCCTATATGAGAAGTAGAATCAATTCTCAGGGATGTCAGGGTTTCCTAGACTGAACCCAGCAAGAAGTTTCTAACTATAGAAGGGGGAATGCTGGAGTAGCTCTAGGATAGCTAACAATAGTTTTGAATGTATTTCTACATATCTCTTAGAAATGTTATAATTCAAAAGAAAGTATAAATGATTAGTCGGTTTCAAATTACAGCCCCAGTCATCGCATTTGACAAGGAGCAACTTTATTTCAGAGGGAAATAGAAAGACTTAGTAATGAATTGGAGAAAGAGTTTAGTTCCATAGAACCTCCCAGGTCTGAGAGGAAGTAATTATGTACATTATGATGATTTAAAAGTATGTGTAATAGTGGATGCCACTTAAGTAACATCCAAGAATGGGGAAGACCTAATTCATCTTAATTAAGGTTCTTCATGGCCTGCCAGTTCTTTGAAGCATGGGTATCTGCAGGCTGGCTGGCCAGAGTTGCAGAGAAGGAGAGCTTATTGATAAATTAGATGACTGAATGAAATTATTGTATACAATATCCAGGGAGAGAGGAAATCATTTTTGAAGAGAAACAACCTGCAGGCTCTAAGCTTTTAGCAATAGGGAGATTTAAAAGGTAATCATGTTGTGGTACCTAATGGGAAAAAATGATTTCTTTTCACTGGGTGACCATCTGGATGGAATGAATGGGAAGATTTGATTGGGGAGAAGGTCAATGGGTTGTAGTCTAAGTACACTATTTGGAAAACAAGCAAGGGACCATTTCTAAGAAGGCAGAGTATGGTCAGTGGTGTCAAACTTAAACTGTAAGGAGCATGAGAATGGATGGGGCAAGGGTGGGAATTGGGGAATTGGTATTGTTAGAGAACACTTTCATCCAGGAGAATGTGAGAATAGGAGCAAAGTTGTAAGGAAAACACGGGAAGGAGAAAAGACAGACATAGTTCGTGTTCTAAGTTGAGAAGATCTGTGAAAAGTCACCTAAAAATAGCCCACTATTGTAACACTTATTATCAATAAATGTTATCAGGTAAAAGGGGTACCTTAAAAATGCCAAAGACACAAATGAAGAAATTGTAGAGTAGGGAATAAGATCACAGGTTTCTGGAAGGAAATGGAATATAAGAACACAGGTCTCTCAAAAAGAAGCAAGACAGAAGATCTGGAGCTCTAATAGACTTTGAATTTTGAAAGGCAGACATCTTTCCCTCTGCTATTAAAAGGAAAGATGAGAATATGAATGTGCAGATGGCATGAAACCCTGATATGCATAAATTAGAATTTTATTTTTCTATAACTTAATTTCTGTGCAATGGCCCTTTTCAATATGGTGACAGAAAGCTCAAGTAGTTCAAGATCCTGTCTTCCATCTCCCTGGTCCTCATTCCTCACAGGCCACTGCTGAGGGATCCCTTGCTTCTGCCTGTCTGCCAGCAGCTCTGTGATTCTACCATGACATGCTCAGAAACCATGGTTCCACTGTTATGCCTACCATAGCTCAGGAATCTCTCAGGCATGTCCCCATTACTGTCTGTCTAGATAGACTCGCTCAGACATTCACTCTCAAGTTGTGCTTCTCCCACAAGGTTCTGACCCAGGAAGTGTGCTCCATGGCTTCTGGGACTCTCAAAGTTCCTTCACATTTCTTTCTGGTGGTGAAACGGCAGCACAGGGTGGAAGGGTGTGTGCTGCACTCACGCGGCATTTTGCTTAAATACTTGTACCTGTCTGAAGTCCTTACCATTTATTTCTACATGGATTGTTGCCCCTGTAATCAACCAAGAAGATTGTCCCCTTTCTTGGTGGGGTTTGGAGGCCCCCATGCCTGGCCCATGCCTTCCCCAAAGCAGTGGACATAAAATATCTTAGCATCTTGAGTATATTGGGGAGGAGAGGAGCTGGAATAAACTAATTAACATTTCTAAAATATTAAAATACTATCAATACCTTGGGGAGCCTGGGTGGCTCAGTTGGTTAAGTGACTGCCTTCAGCTCGGGTCATGATCCTGGAGTGCCAGGATCAAGTCCCACATCGGGCTCCCTGCTCAGCAGGGAGTCTGCTTCTCTCTCTGACCCTACCCCCTGTCTTGCTCTCTCTCTCATTCTCTCTTTCAAATAAAGAAATGTTTTTTTTAATTTTTTAAAAATAAATAAAATACTACCAATACCAAAGATGAAGAGAATGAAAGTTTATTGTAGATCTCCAGGGTGCCAGGTATTTTTTTCATTCCTAACAACTGACATTTTAAATGTGGATATTACTGTTATCCCATTTTAAGGATGGAGCAAGTGAGGCTATAAGTGGTTATGTGATATAGCTGTAACCATATTCCGGGTCAGTGGCAGAGACACTTTTCTCTGAACTGCACCTTTCACTCTTTCTCTAAAAGTAGAGCTGAAGGGCAGAATGCAGCATGAACAATCTTCAGAGAAAGCCACAATGGAGAGTCTTGGTCTTGGTCAGCCATAAGTAAATATTGGTGGGGAGGTCTGGTAGAATGAGAGAAAGAGGGGCACTAGTAGTATCCAAGAGAGAGAGAGACAGAAGTCAAGTAGTTGGTGGCAAGAACTATCAGTTGAATTCTATGCGAAGGAGCATTTAAGATGCAGAAACCACAAATGTGGAGGGAAACCAGAACTGATTATTGCTATGTTGGGTCTGTAGAGAAGAGAGAAGCGTTATTGGCCTTAGAAAGGAGAGTAGAGAAGTAAATGATTGTAACAACTAACACAGGGGAATAAATGGAAACTTTAGGTTTGTGAACAAGGAACACATCACTGAATTTGGAAGTAAAGCAGTACTCCATGACAAAGAAATAAAGATGGAGGTTAGCATATCAGAAAGGGAAAGAAATTTGAAACCATGGTGTTAGAGAGATCATAATTTTTATTACTTGCACATATTCTTATTGCCATCTCTTGTCCAATGGGTTTTAACCTCAAGTCACAAGAATATAAGGAATGTCCAGGCCTTGCTGGTCTGGAAACAAAACCATGGACTGAGGGTGCCAACTCTTTTTCTTCTCATTATGTGTAGGAAGAAAGAAAGAAAAAAAATCAAAGATTGTATAGAAGAAAGAAGATGACTTTCAAATGCAGAGACATAATTTCAAATGCAGATTCAACCTCTTCTGTGTGATCTTAAGAGGAAGAATATTTATGATCTGGTGCCTGGCTTGGAATCATCAACATATAGCAGGAGCTCTACAAATGTAAATCATTTTTTCCATACCTTCATTTATTCAATCCATTTTTTTTGAGCAGCTCATTTTATGCCACAGATAATGTATTAGTCAGTATAGGTCACATTATGCTGCAGTGATGAACATCCCTCCCCCATGTCAGCTGCTTAACACAACAAAAGTTTATTTACCTCACTAACTCAAAGTCTGCTGCATGGTTAGCTGGCCTTGCCTCCATGTAGCAGTCCAGACTGTCTCCCTTTTATAACCTAAGTCATAACACAAGCTCTCCACAAGGATTTTTGCACCCAAGAAAGTGTTATTCGGAACTACTCTTAGATACTTCTCCCTGCAGGTAACACAAATCAGTCAGCTTGCATCCCACAGACCAGAACTAGTTCTATGGCCTCCGCTACTGGGAGGAGTTAAACCTGGAATCTTCTGTGTGCCCAGAAGAGAGAAGAACCAGATACTGATAAGCAGAAGTAAAGTCTTCCACTACTTGGCAAGGCACTGGGTACTTATAGTGAACAAACTAGTCATCCTTTATGTTTCCCTCATGGAGCTCTCAGTCCAGAGTGACATGCTGCTGGGAAACAATAGCATGGGTAAAGAGCCAGTCTTCTGCCCAGGCAATGCAAGGAACAATATCAAAGAAACTGCATTCTGTAAGGATAAAGTTATGTGGGAAAATAGGAAAGGGTAACAGTTTAGTGTAAGTGACAAGTATGGAGAACTTAGAAATCCTCAATAAATATTTACTGAACGAATGTTAAATGAGGAATAAGAAGAAATTTAGCTCTACAAAACTAAACGGGAAAGGCAACAGAGAGAGAACAGATATAGGAAGAAAAAACACATGGAAACAGTTTATGCTTTTCGAATGTTCTGAATAATATTTGGGAATAAAAGCTGTTCTTGCTATATCTGCTGCTTCCAGTAAGCCTGAAATATTTCCGTGCTGGTCGCTTCTGCCATAGTTGGGCTGCTGAGGAACTCGTTCCCAGCCAGACTGTTCATTCTTACCTATTCAAGAGTGAGGGGATTGTGGGAGGCTTGGACTTTGACTCATCTTCAAGAATGTTTTTAGATCAGTCAAGTTTGCTTGATGGGCAGCTATCAAATATAGAGGGGGCAGAAGAAAGTAGGAATTATGCTACTATACATACTGAAAATGGTACATCAGCCAAAAATCCCATGAATACAATTTTGTGGCAGAATGTTGGGGTGGGGGGGGATTAGTTCCTTAAAAGCATTAAAAGTGATTTCTATTAAAAATCTTTATTAAATAATAGAAAACATGGAGGTGGAGAGTGGGAAGAAACCTAACAACCCGTGTTAACATTTCGATATACTTCATCCCAGACTTTTTTTCTAGGTACACACACCCATTTGTCTTATAAAAGCAGTTCATATGGTAAATACTAATCTGTCATTTACCTTTTACTTAACAGTATTTCTCGGGTATTTTTCCATGTCAAGAAGTATACTTCAATAGCATTATTTTTGTTTAAGATTTTATTTTTAAGTAATCTCTACACATCATGTGGAGTTTGAACTCACAACCCTGAAATCATGAACCACACGTTCCTCTGACTATGCCAACCAGGAGCCCTTCTATAGCATTATTTTTAATGCAGTGTGGTATTGCCTATGTATCCAAATGTATTTCTTTATTATCCCTCTAAGTTGTTTCCAGATGGCTGCCATTATAAACCCAATACTGTTATGAACATATTCTAGCTGAATTTCTGTGTACCTCTTTAATTATTTGACAGGGTATCTTTTCTAAATTTTCTAAATTACTGGGGCAAAAGTCATATACACTTTCAGGCTTATTGTGCATATTACCAAATTGCCCTCTAAAATATTATTTCAGTTTAGTTTCCTATTAGCAATGGATAAGAGCAGAAGAATGTTTAGGAACCAGTAAGTCTCCAAGTATGGTTACATAGGGAACTGAGTGTATTATTAAATGTGTGCTTAAATCTTCATAGCTATTGGAAAAAGGGGCACTCACTATGTTATTTTAATCCTCTACCCTATATTTAATGTTTTGTGCTAAAATTATAAATGTGAGAGCTTCACATTAGATTTCTTAGAAAGAAATTTAAGACAGATTCATATACTCTGCTAAATGGGTTCATAAATATTGTGGATGCTGGGATAGATTCTATGGATGACCCCTTGGATATTTGGAATGAGTTCCTCACCCATCGAAATACATTGAGCTCTGCCCTTGACTGTCATTCGTGCCTTGATATATGGCTGTTTCTAAATACCTAATACTAAATTAGATGCACAGCATCTAATGATCATCTCAATGTTAGGAAATTTCTCATTTTTCTAAAGAGAAAACGGAGAGAAAAGTTTAGCAAAATTCATTATGTAACTTTGAGGGACATAAATGAAATAGAGTATCTACTTATATGATCTACTAATTTAGATATAAATAATACTTCAAAGCGCACATCCTGTAAAATAATTTTAGAAGTATTGCTCTTTTCCCACCCTTAAATCTCATGAAGCAGTTTTAGCCCAAATTCCCCTTCCGTGCATTCTTGACATCAGTATGGTGGGTGCCATCTTTTCAGGAAGCTGGCATGTTTCCAGCACCTGTCATCTGGAACCCTGTCTAAGCTGCTTGGGGTGCAAGACTTGGGAAACTGTCATCACTGGAAATCTTTTCCTTAGCTATAAAAACCTACTTACTACTCACAATCCCTAATAACGACTTATTCTGTTACTTTTTTTTTTAAGTGATCTTTAAAATACTTGTTTTCAACAGCGTCCAGCACTTTGAACTGTTAGGTGATGTCTCTCAAAATAATTACTAAGTCGGTATTAAATTCCTTTGCTTCTGTTTTTGCCAGTCCCATCGAGTGAATGACTGCTCCCACCATCCAAAACTGTCACCGTTAGGCATTGTTTCAGGTTAATGCAACTTCCTCAAACAGTGCTTTGTTCGAAATAAAGTAATTGAGAGAGTGCCCAGTATTATGAGAGACGTTAGAAGGACTTTAGTATAAAACGCCTCTTTTCCTGAGGGATAATTTTGGGGAAGAAAAATCTCACTTTACATTCGTCCATATATTATAGTTTAAACAAGAGAGGGATTCATACAAACCTCTTTTGTGTTCTTATGCAAAGTGACTGTTGAATATGAAAGCTTTTGTCCACCTATAAAAATATCTGAAGAAACGGGTGAAGTGCTTTATTTTTCATTTAAAGAAATTGAATAAAAACATTTTTAAAAATCAAAAGGATACAGTAGGATTGTAATGCATTTAGCTTGTATGGAAATGCTGAAAGTGCAGGTTCATAAAACCTGCTGCCCTGAAAACATATTGGAATCTTTTCAGAACTACAGCTTCTCCCTGATTAAACCTCCTCCCAACCCCAAACTGCATCTATTTTAAGTTTAATACAAAACAAATAAACAAACAAAACAGCAGGAACTATTTAGAATAAATATTCTCTTGAGGATCTGTAGCCAAAATTTTTGGAACTCAAAATGAAAAATTTAGAGAACAGAGTGGCTAGATTTCCCTATAGTCTTACTCTCTCTTTAAGATATATTATGTTATATTGTTTCCATTCTTTTCATCTAAGTACTTCCCAGAGAATCAGACCAAAAGAACATATTACAGATGAGGTAGCAGCTATTTGATTGATACGCTTGAAGATAGCATATGGTGTGTTCTTTACTTTCAAACTGTTTTGAGTCTTTGTTCTTGCCCACAGCGTATACAGTATATATGAAAACTATCCAAAAACTTCCCAGTGGTACATGTATATAATATGCATCATTTTAAAAAGAGATCAACATTTCACCATTGCATTCTTTATTATTTGAAGTAAATCAAATCAAGAGATATAGAGCTTAAAATAAGTTGTTACAGAACTCAAATTCTATAAGATCTTATAATTCCATAAAATTATAAATGCTGTTTTAAAATGTTAATCAGAAGATGCATTTGTTTTAATTCTTGATACTGAAAATATTGACTGAATTGTGAATTAACACATTTAGGGTTGCAGATGTCATTTTTCATGAGATTTCCTGAATGATGTAATTTTCATATTTCATATAGCAGTTTGATCAATTTACAGATTTATTTTACATAATTAGTTGGTAAATGAGAAATTCAATTGCTGATATATAACTATTTCCCTGTAAAATAAAAAAATAAGTTAAAATTCTGAATTATAAATAAAAAAACAAATATTTTGAAGACATCTGGTCCACATCTGTCTGAAATAAGATAATTTGAAACAGTGCAATTAAATAAAAAAAATACTGAAATATTCACACCTTACAATGTAAAAAATAGCTCATTTCATTTTAATGTGATTTCTTGAACTGATGAATTCTTTTTTTTATTTTGGTGTCCTTTAGCCTCTCATTCTGTCATTATAAAGAAGACTGACAAGCTAAACAAACAAAAATAATCCATGTTTTTCAAAAGCCTCTACTAAATGAAAGAATTATCTTTATTACTATTCTTTTATGAGTTGACTAACCTCCACTCCTGAGTTAATACTCAGCGGACTTACACTCAGGCCTACCCCCTTTTGATGTATTTATAATTCTCCATTCAATTATTTAAAATGAGAGATTAGTGAGAGAGTCTGTAATCTTGCTCCCTAAATTGTGCGTTACTTGTGGGCACAAAGGGGCTCAGAAATGTGAGAGGAAGGTATTCATACCCATGAAAATGAAAAACATCTTTGGTACATTCTCATGATCAGCAGAGAATCGTCCTTTGAAGACTGGTCTTTTCTTTTGTTAAAAAACCCGTGTTAAGTGGAAAATTAAACATTTTAGGAGAAAGGGAAATACACTAGACTTTCTATAGTCTAACCCCAAAAAATGTGAAAAACAAGATAGATTCCTCCTTTAATAAAAGGCTGCAGAGCCTTAAGATTTCAATAGAACTGGGTTTTGATTCATGAGAGAGAAGTTACATTCATGAAATCACAAGATGCTGATGCAGCAATTTAAGGTTATAGGGGGAAATCTCCGCTTGGATGCCAGAGGTTCCCTTAACTAGCAATAGACCACAAAAGGAGTTGATACTGTGAAAAGTGAAAACATTGTTTCTAACAAATACCGTAAGGTTTCACAAGTAATATTTTGTGTGTTTATTTCCAGGGAACATGATAAAGATCCGGAGAGTTTTTTTAAGGTACTGATGCACCTTAAGGATTTAGGACTCAATTTCCACGTGTCTGTCCTTGGAGAAACCTTCACAGATGTGCCAGGTATCTCTTTTGAATTTCCTAATGCGTAATTTTATAGATGGCATAAGCTCTACAACTTAAGTATTAATTTCCATGTTTCCCTTTGTTAGAATAATCAAGATGAGCACTGTTAACCAAAAGATTATACGATGGCATTAAAGTGTGATTCAATTAAAAAAATACTTAAGTAAGCATTCTTTGATTTAAGTTGAGAACGTGAAGTCATCTCTTTTATCAAATATAGTTTATACAATGTAACTTGATGTAAATAAAATATATTGCTTTAGGCATCTTAACACTTAAGGAAAGTGGAAATTTGTAATTGGATATACAACCTTTCACCCCTGGGGTCACTGGTTTGAATCTTGCTTGCACTGATAATGGCTGAAATACATTACCATCTGTTAGGTGGACTGTGTAAAGCATTTTGGCATCAGACTTGTAATGTGGAGTAGCCCACAGTCTACATCTAGTTGTCACTGGCCCATGGCTTTTTTATTGAGTTGCAGAAACAAAAATTGAAGCTGATGGCAGCAGGTCTTCTCATCCTTAATTCCACACGGAGCCTTGTCAGAGCCATTTCCTTCGCCCTCATCCTCAGTGGGCATGTTTGGGTCAGTAAGATGAGCATCCTGACCCCTTTCATAAGCACTTTAGTGTTCATATTATTTTAATTGAGGAATAGTTGACATACAATGTTATATTACTTAAAATATTATATTAGTACAATAGTGATTTGACATTTGGATACATAGAGGGAACAGTTACTACTATAAATCTAGTCATCCTCTGTCACCTTCCAAAGCCAATACAATATCATTGACTGTATCCCCTGTTGTACATTACATCCCCGTGGCTTACTTATTTTGTAACTGCAAGTTTGTATCCCCTTCATCCATATCGCTTACCCCGAACCCTCTTCCCCTCTAGCAACTGACAAACTGTATCTATGAGTCTGGGGTTTTGTGTTTTGTTTTGTTTTGTTAGATTCCACATGTAAGTGAAATCATACAGTATGTGTCTTTCTGACTTATTTTGCTTAGCGTAATGCCTTCAAAGTCTACCATGTTGCAGATGTCAAGATTTCATTTTTTATGGCTGAGTAGTATTCCTGCATGTGTGTGTGTGTGTGTGTGTGTGTGCGCGTGCGCGCGTGTGTGTGTGTGTTCACAAGTTGTCTATCTTCTTTATCGTCTGACATTGGACATTTAGGTTACTTTCATATCTTGGTTATTATACATAATGCTACAGTGAACACAGGGGCACATATATCTTTTCAGCTTAGTATTTTTGTTTTCTTTGGATAAATACTCAGAAGTGGAATTGCTGGATACTATATTGGTCCTATTTTTACATTTTTGAGGAACTTCCATACTGTTTTCTGTAGTAGCTGCACCAACTTACATTCCCACCAACAGTACATGAGTGTTTCCTTTGCTGTACATCCTCGCCAACATTTGTTATTTCTTGTCTTTCTGATAATTGCCATTCTAGCAGGTACAAGTGCCATTTCATTGTCTTTTTGATTTGCATTACCCTGGTGCTTAGTGCTGCTGAGCATCTTTTTCATGTGCCTATTAGTCATCTGTATGTCTTCTTTGGAAAAATGTCCATTCAGATCCTCTGCCATTTTTTAATTAGATTGCTTGATTTTTTTCTGTCATTAAGGTATACAAGTTCATTATATATTTTCAATGTTAGCCCCTTATTAGATATATGACTTACAAATCCCCTCTCACATTCACTAGTTCCCTTTCCATTTTGTTGATGCTTCTCTTAGCTGTGCAGAAGAAGCTTTTTAGTTTGATGTAGTCCCATTTGCTCATTTTTGCTTTTGCTTCCCTTGCCCCTTGAGTCAGAGCCAAAAAAGAATTGCTAAGGCTGACATCAAGGAGCTTACTGCCCTGTTTTCATCTAGGAGTTTTGTAGCTTCAGGTCTCCCATTTGAGTCTTTAATGCATATTGAGTTGATTATTATGTATGATGTTACAAGATAATGCTCCAGTTTTATTCTTGTGCAGATTGCTGTCCAGTTTTCCCAACACCATTTGTTGAAGAGTCTACTTTTTCTCCCTTGTATACGCTTGCCTCCTTTGTTGTAAATTAATTGACAATACTTGTGTGGGTTTATTTCTGCATTCTTTGTTCTGTTGATCTTGGTGTCTGTTTTAATGCCTATACTATACTATTTTGATTACTATCACTTTGTAATGTAGTTTGAAACCAGAGAGCATGATACCTCTAGAGTTGTTGTTCTTTCTCAAGATTATTTTGGGTATCATGTTCTTTTGTGGTTCCATATGCATTTTAGAATTATTTGCTCCAGGTCTATGAAAAATGTCATTGGAATTTTGATAAAAATTGAATTGACTCTGTAGATTGCTTTGGGTAGTATGGACATTTTAACAGTGTTAATTCTTCCAGTCTATGACCATAGAATATCTTTCCATTTATTTGTGCCTTCTTCAGTTTCTTCACCAATGTCTTGTAGTTTTCAGTTTATAGGTCTTTCACCTTCTTGATTAAATTTATTCCTAGGTATTTTATTCTTTTTGATGTGATTATAAATGGAATTGTTTTCTTAAATTCTCTTTCCAGTAGTTTGTTATTAGTATATAAAAATGAAACAGATTTTTGTACATCAATTTTGTATTCTTCATCTTTACTGAATTCATTTATTATTTCTAACAGTTTTTGGTGGACTCTTTAGAGTTTTCTATGTATAATGTCATATTATTTGCAAATAGGGACAATTTTGCTTCTTCCTATCCAATTTGTATGACTTTTATTTCTTTTTCTTACCTAATTGCTATGGCTAGGACTGCTAGTACTGTGTTGAATAAAAGTGGCTAGAGTGGGCATCCTTGTCTTGATTCTGATCTGAGGCAAATTCTTTAAAACAAACAAACAAAAAAATCTTATTTTTAAGCAATTTCCACACCTAATGTGGGTCTCGAATTCACAACCCTGAGATCAGGAGTCACACATTCTATTGACTGAGCCAACCAGGTGCCCTTTATTCTTATCTTAGAAGAAAAGCTTTCCACTTTTTAGCTTTTCACTCGTTGAGTATGATGTTAGATGTGGGTTTGTCATAAATGGCTTCTATTATGTTGAGGTACATTTCCTCAATACCCTCTTTGTTAAGAGTTTTCATAAATGAATATTGAATTTTTTCAGAGGCTTTTTCTACATTTATTAAAGTGATCATATGATTTTTATTTTTCATTTTGTTAATATGTATTACATTGCGTGGTTTACAGATCCCACTTGATCATGATGTATGATCCTTTTAATGTCATGTTGAATTCAGTTTGCTAATATTCTGTTGAGGGTTTTTGCATCTATGTTCATCAGGAATATTGGCCTATAGTGTGTGTGTGTGTTTTGTGTCCTTCTCTGCTTTTGGTATCAGAGTAATGCTAATCTCACAAAATGAGTTTGGAAGCTTTGGTAGGAAGTGTGGTAGAATAGGACCAAAGTATGGAGGTTCTTGATAACCAAAGTAGATTAGGTAAAAGTAAGAAATAAGGAACCTAGATCGTGAACAGGAAAGAAATGTGATGAAACTTGTATTTTAGGAAGCCTTATCTTTCAGTGGTATGTAAGCAAATTCACAGTAAGACACTACAGTGGTAATCCACGTGTGATTCTTGAAGTGGTGGCTGAGAGGTTAGTGAGAGGGATTGTATGACAGAGATATTCTCAAGGAAAGCACAGAAAGGAATTTGGAAGATGGATAGCTACCAAAGGAAGGAAGAATAATTCATTGGCAAAGCTGGTGAATCTTGTTTGTGGCAGCATTGAGGTGTTTGTGGATGGACTGAGAAGTATGACTGGAGGAAGTCCCTAAGCAAAAGGCTTCTCAGCCAGTTTTACTATTGAGTAGTTTTAAGCCATCACTACAGAAAAGACTAAGATCTTACACAGGGCCATGTTCTTGGGATCACAGTCTACCTCCCCACACATTAATATTGTGCTATTTAGAGCAGTGTGGAGGGTTCAAAGTGGGGTGTGGATCCTCAGGGGCCCAAGTACTGAGTACTCAGTAGTTATAGGTTTCAGTTTTGGCTTGACTGCAGTGTATACTTATTGAGCACTGTCAGGGGGGAATTCCACAGTGAACAAGACTCAGCTCCCACCTTCAGGGAGCTCTGCTTTGGGCAGATACTTATGTACAGTTATAGGTACCTAAGATGTTGTGAAATAATTAGGGAACACTGTTGAAGCCCATAAGAAGGGGTATCATATTATTTATGACTTTTCCAGTCTCACCAGTCTCACCTGGGGCTCCTTCTGCCTTAGCCTCTGGTCCATCTCTGTCATTCCAAATGTGAGTCAGCTTTCTTCATGGCTACAGCAGTTCACCTTGTACATAAGAGGAGTCCAAGTTGTGTATGGACTAATGAGCCTGGTAGCTTTCCAGGTTGTGTTCCTAGAAGACCACCTGGCCAATCTTTAAAGTTTTCCTAACAGGCCATTCTGTATATTTTCAGCCATTTGTATCATTGTCTTGGTTTAATAAACACATAGCACTCACTGTATTCCAGGCATGTTCTAAGTGATTTACAAATATTAACTCTAACTTCTCATAACAGTCTTGTTCAGTATTACTATCTCCATTTTTCTCAGGAAATGAGAAAGTAAGTAAGGTCACATAGCTAGGTAGTACTTTGTACTACTCTTCTAATGGCTTTCTGTGTTCTTGTTTTCTGAACCGTTTCTCTAAGTTTAAACATTATTTTTTTCCCCAACTTACCATCCAACTTCACAAAATGGTTACCTAGCAAGCATACATTTCTTTACCTGTTGTCTCTTCTGTATGCTACATAAGCATATCTAAAACCCATACCATAAGCCAATTTACATGCACTGTAATATCAGCCAGAGAACTTACTGTCAATACTACTAACACTTGCAAAGAAGTACTTTTCTTATAAATATTTGCAATAATAATAATTATTATGCTATCAATTGCCACTATTTATTGGCAGTTTGCTTCTTACTTGGTCTTTTGCCACATTATTTACTGTAATGCTCATGATAAGCCCTATGGAGTAGGTATTATCATCCCACTTAATAGGTAGAAAGACTGAGACTCTGAAGGCTTACGTCATTTTGATTGCACCACCTGTGAGTTAAACTTTTCTCTTTCACATACAAGACTTAATGAATTGGAAGACCAAGAAAGGCTTAATATATGAATTTTTTTTTGCTTTTTAATCAAGATATGACTTATATATAACACTGTGTAAGTTTAAGGTGTCCAACATGTTAATTTGATACACTTATGTATTGTAATATGATTACCTCTATAGCTTTAGCTAACACCTCTCTCATGTCACATAATTATCATTTCTTTTCTGTGATGAGCACATTTAAAATCTAGTCTCTTAGCAATTTTGAAGTATATAATATAGGATTGTTGGCTATAATCACTATGTTATGCTTTAGACCTCCAGAATTTATTCTTTTAGTTGCAGGTTTGTGCATTAATTTCTCTGTCTCCCAACTTCCTTCGCTTTCTCTCTCCACAGATCTCTTAGGGAAATCTAGCACATCTCTGTGATGATGTTAATGCCAGTGAGTTTTACTGCCCTTTTTATGAAACAATCTCCATTAAGTTTCTTTTGGAAATGTTAAAACTGTATACAACAACTTTGTAGAGTCTCCATACTATTGATTATTTTCAAGTATGTTTATTATTTTCACATTATATTGTCATAAGACTTTTATTATCCTTTTTCTGAAAAGTGTGGTAGATTATGATTCTAGTTTATAGACACATTGTTTCTAGCTCTTTTGTGTCATCCTTTCATTTTACAAAAGTAAACAGATTTAGCACAGTGACTATTCCAGGTTCTTGGAGCTGGCAGCATGGGTGAGATAAGCAAGAGATAAAGACAAGGTTAGGAGTCATTGGGGTGCCTGGGTGGCTCAGTGGGTAAAGCCTCTGCCTTCGGCTCAGGTCATGATCGCAGGGATCCTGCTTCCCCCTCTCTCTCTGCCTGCCTCTCTGCCAACTTGTGATCTCTCTCTCTCTTTGTTAAATAAATAAATAAAACCTTTAAAAAAAAAAAAAAAGACAAGGTTAGGAATCAAACTGGGGAGTCCGTCTTCTCCTCCCTCTATGCTTTTATACATATTCAGTAAAGGTTTTTTTAAATATCTTCTTTGGGCCAAGCACCATTCTAGACATTTAAGATGAAATGATGAATAAAGCAGTCATGTGTTGGGATGTTTGCCGCTTGTCCCATATCAGAGCTTGATTTATCACTTACTATAACATTCCTTAGAAACATCAGAACTATCATTTCTTGAACACCTAGCATGTGCCAGGTAGTGTTCTAAGCACTTTGTGCATTGCCTCACTTACTCTTCACTATTGTGATTACCATTTTACTGCTGAGAAAAGCAAGGCATGGGGAGGTTAGGTCACTTGCCTGAAATTACCCATCCATCCAATTATGAAACTACATTTCAAAACTTCGTCAGCCTACCTCTAATACCATTGTATATTCTACATGGAAGCCCACAAAATCATCCTTGCTTTAAAGATACCCCAAATAATAGTTGTCATATATTTAGTGTTCAATAAATATCATCTGAATGAATGAATGAATGAGTTTGGCATAGAGAACAATGCAATTTACATACCATATCAGGTATGTAGAAATCTACATTGAAACTCTTTTCAAGTACAAGAGAGTTAGTGACTAAAAATAGAGAACTGTAAGACGTAAGGAAGTTCTAAGTGGTTTTATATTATGTTTTCTATTTTATATAGGAGACCTTGATTTAACATAAATCTATTTTCAGGTTTTTTCTCATCTTTCAGCTCTTACATCAGTCAAAATAAGCTGAGTTCTGCTAAACTAACAGTCTTAAAGTCTCAATGGCTTGAAACATAAGATTTCTTACTCATGCTATATATTTATTACACGTGGGCTGTAACGTTCTACTCACTGTGGTCATTCAGGGACCAGGCTTGCAGAGAGACCCAAGCAACCACCATCTCAAACATTGCCAGTTACCATGCCAGATGGATGTGAAAACTAGGAGATCCTCCATTAACAATTCAGTGCTGTATCCTTAAAGTGACATAAGGTTCCACTCAATGCATTGGCCAGAACTTGTTGCAAGGCACTGCACAACTGGGGGGGGGGGGTAGAAAATGCAATCCTGAGTTGAGCCCAGAATGGGGGAAGAACAGAAACATTTGGTGAATAACACTGTTGACCACCATAGCTCCTTAATATGCATCATGATCTGTGGCTGATCAGAGGAAAAAACCAAGCCTATCCAAGATGCCTGCCTTAATCTGAGTGAATCTATCCCCACTGAATAAAGAACTCTTAACAAATGTTAGAGTACTCCCCACAGCTCTCTCACTGGAGACAACCTAGCTGATGTCTGAAGACACATCTAGCAGCCGTATATCATAAGGCAGAGTAATATGAAGTCAAACGGGCCTCTGTGGGAATGGAACGAGTTATCACTTACAAGTGACCTAGCATTTTGGAAAGGTTAAAGTGACCGTCATGAGTAGTTTTGTCCTCCACCCCCAAGGGACGTATGACAATGTCCAGAGACCTCTTAGTTCTTACAGCTGCTGTGGGTAGGGTGCTGCTCACAGGTGGTGGGTAGAGATCAGGGATGCTAACGATCCTACAATGCACAGGACAGCCCCTTAGAACAAAGCATTATCCAACCCAAAATATCAACAATACCGACATTGATGAACTCTGATTTATAGGAATTGAAGTCAGAAGATCAGGTGTGGACTGGGTCCCCTAGCTTTCTCCGTTACCCTCAGTTAATCCATCTATACAGTACAAAGGGGAAGATGGGAAAGGGAAATACAACAATAAAACCACCTGCCCTACCCACTTCAGTGAGTTAGAATGAGGATTTCAGCACAATTCCTTTGGGGAAAGTGTTTTCTTAACTACCTAGCAGATTTTGTTATATGATTCATGGACTTCCCTTCAGAGTTTGTATATGGAGTGAGTCTTTAATGCATTTTGGATCCAAAGAAGACGTTAATGATGCTGAACCTTAAAAGTTTGTTTCTGACACTATTTTAATTATATTTAATTCAGAAAATTGAAAGCCATTCTGCTACATAAAGCATCCATCAGACTCCATGTTACGATTGAACCAAAAACCCAGAAGCTCTGCAATGCAAGTATTTTAGTTTTGACCAGTTCTCATGACAGGGTCACATTGTTAGCCCTTGATGGTTTAAAAAAAAAAAAGCAAATGCTTAAGATATCAAGTCAGTGGAATGTGTTTGCACACTTAATAATTTCCCACAAACAATAATTCTAAACAGAAAAAATTTTTTTTTCTGTGAATAGACAAAGCCTTTTAGCAGGGCTCTTCTTTCCCAACTGCAGACACAGTGGGAGAAGGAATTTTAATTTTAGACATTGGGGAACCAGAAAGGTTTCAAGGAAAGTGAAAACCTGAACTAACTTTTGGCACATAGAAATCCTTCTGGTTCACCTTTAATTTGAGGTTAAGAACAGTATGTGGAAAACTTCTGGTTAGTATCTGGCACAACAATGGTTATTATCGTGATCTTGGCATATTCTTGCTCCTTAGTTCTGGAGTCAATGTTGGATGATTATATAACATTTCCTTCCTCTCCCATTTCTCTTTTCACTCCCAGCTACAGTCTCATTTTCAGAAGAGCAGCTACACTAAGGGGGTGGGGGGAAGGATGTAATAGAAAGTTTCTAGGAATGCAAATCACTTTTATCACATTAATATAAAGGTATAAAATTTCACTATAGGGGAGCCCAGCAGAAGGAAAGCTTATAAATATATGGATCAATGTTGAATTAAAAGATTATTACATATGAAATGAAAGAACTGTGCCAGTAAAATTGAATAAACTCATTCTCTCTAGACCATACCATTCCTCAAGCCTTTCCTCCTTTTATATTTGTGATGTTATTACTACCTACTTCTTCCCCTAACACAGAAGCATTTACTGAGTTCCTATCGTGGACTGGCACCATGTTGTGAATAACAAGAGGAGAAGATAGGTTCCTGCCCTCTAGAATCTTATTATCTGGGAAGCAAAAATGTTGTTATAATTGTTTCATTATACCATGCCCTTGTTTATATTGGAACATTTTCAAAGAATTTTGAATATATTACTTGATAATCCTTACAGCAATGTAGTACACGTTCAAACAAGTTTTAGCATCCCAAATGTATAGCTGAGGAAAATGATTTATGTTGGCCCCATTTAAGTAGAATGGATCTGAGGTAGATTCTCGATGGACAGAGCCATCTTCACATGTTTCTTATAAATAAGTTACTTTCCTAAGAATATGATTGGGGGAATCAGTTTCCCAAGAACATGATTTAAAACAGAAGTCTTCTGTCTCTTAGTCCTTTTACAAAGAAAACGACGAAAAATAATGGAAAAGCAAGGAAGGTTCTATAAATGTGGACATGTATGCTCCTGACAGGAAATAATAAATACTGTAATAAAAATGACAGTATCTCTTAAGATAACTTATGAATTTAACAAGATTCCAATAAAGATGCCAAAATATTACTTTATATGTCTTCACAGCATACTTCTAAAATTCATATAAAATAAATAAATAAATGTGCAGAATATCAAAGGATTTTCTAGCAAAGGAATAACAAAGGGAAACGGCCTACCATATTCAGAACATGTATGGAGTGATAACTTTTAAAAGAGTACTTTACAGATTCAAAAGTAGAACAATGAACAAAACAGAATTCAGAAATAAACTCAGTTTGTATATAAATTTAATATGCAACAAACTTAGGGTAACAAAAATTAATATATGTATTCCAGCTCTAAAATATAATGTCATCAGTGAAAGCAATAAAATAAGTAAAATAAATACTTCAGTGCACCAAAAAAAAAAATTTCATGAAAAATAATTAAGTATATATTTTAAATACACATTGTAGATAAAGGTTTACCGAAGCATCAACATAGCATAAGCACAGCAACTTACTGAATCTTACTCTCTGCCCAGTGCAAGGCTGAGACATGTACTCTGATACTCCATTTGATATCACAACAGTTCTCTCAGTAGATACAATTACTATCCCCCATGTACCAGCAAAGGCACAAAGGGCTAAGTTAAAAATTTGCCCAAAGTCACACAGCTAATAATAGATATAATGGTATCCAAAGAAATCAACACTAAATCAAATTTTGGGGGGAAAAAAACTGATTTTACCAGTAACTACGTATAAATACAGAGAGTAGGATAGAACAGTTACATGGACCCAAGAATAAAAGTAAAGGCATACACTGATGAAGACTAGCCAGTTTATGGAAAAACATGACATGTATAGTGATGGCAACATAAAATACTTTTCTTGTATAAGTTACTATACGCTTTGTTTGACTGGGTAATTTCACATCGAAGAATGTATCCTATGGGAATCCATCCTACGCCTTGCTCCCAGACATGTCTCAAGAAGTTGTTCTCAAAGTTGTAACTATGAAAACATGATTCAAGAAAATGCTTTCATTTTCCTAAACAGGAGTCCTCAAGGTTTATGAGAAATGTGCACTTGGTGAAGACTTTAAGGAAACACATAAATTAATTAAAAAATAACAAATGGGGGACGCCTGGGTGGCTCTGTTGGTTAAGCCGCTGCCTTCGGCTCAGGTCATGATCCCAGGGTCCTGGGATCGAGTCCCACATCGGGCTCCTTGCTCAGTGGGGAGTCTGCTTCTTTCTCTGCCTCTGCCTGCTTGTGTTCTCCCGTGCGCGTGCTCGCTCGCGCTCTCTCTCTCTCTCTCTGACAAATAAATGAATAAATAAAATCTTTAAATAAAAAAAATTTAAAAAATAACAAATGGGAAAAGGTCAAGACATTAATGAACCAATAGGAAACTAGAAACAGACCCTAATTTTAAAAGTCTATACTTGTGTATGTGACAGAAGGTGGATAGATAGGAAGTCTTAGAATATGGCTTGTGAATCTTGCTTTGGGATTTTGTCCTTTTGAATTCCTTCAGTTGTATATGGTCGTGATTTGGAGTATAATGTGGTCAAAATAAGATGTGCCCCAATAGTAATACTCCCTTGACTATGGTAGAAGGCCTGCCTGTTTTTACAAATTAATGTTTCCT